>NC_143092.1:11032291-11342500 GCF_061535455.1 Colias philodice
TGATGTATCCTAATCCCTTGAATATATCCTTTTCCGGTCACAAGTTAAATTAAAAGGGTCCGGACCACAGGGAGTCCCTTCCAAAATCAGTAGCGCGGAAATCCGTGTTTAAATTTCAAACCGTCCGCGTCGGTATAAATATTTTTGTAGGTAACACAGCTCTGTGCATCATATAAATTCTCGTGGCCAGAAGTTAAGTAGGAACCTATCTGTCTAATCAGAAAGTAAGTAAAGTTTATTTTACAAAATATACCTAGTTACCTACATACGTATCGGTATAGCCCTTTTATTTAAGGGTAGAGCATTATTTTAGGTAGTAAATTTTATTTATTTATTTATAAAATGGAATAAACAATTCTCTAATGTAGATCTAGACTTAAACTCGCCTTCGTAAAATTTTACTAATTTATTAAGTTTTAACAAAGATATTGCCTGCACTTCATATTTCAAATCGAAGTAAAGAAACTATTTCTTGCTCCAAATAATATTATTGAGCCATCACAGCGACACGTGAGTGTAAATCTGCTCTTGACAGTTCCAAGTGTATCGCTTTATAAATCCCGCGTGTAATATTTGTACACCTTTCTCTTTTCCACAGGTAAGTAATCCTCTCACTCGCGCTAATTAGACGGCTGACGGTGATACGCGCACGGCGCACGCCGCCGGCCGCAGAGGACGTTAGCCCGCACGACGTGACAGACGCGTTCGTTTGTAAGCGGCAATCTACTTAAAATCGTGGCAGGTGTCGGTACCGTCATGTGTGTGTAAAGTGAAGTTTTGTGCCAATTCAGTTTCCTGTTTACGGATTGTTACATTTAAATATGGGTGAAGTGAGTATCTCTTGTGTTCTTGTTGGAATGTGCTCGCTGCTCTAGATGGTGGTCAGTAGATCCTTTGATCGCGAGTTCGTAGGTCGATGGCTCGGGATACAGTATACACGACGCGTAGTCTCGTTTCTGCTATAATTACGTGCTGAATAAAGTTTTGGAATGTACACCGGGGTCCAAAGAGAGCTTTTACGAGGTCACTTCCACGGTCTGGCGTCGTTCCGCCGAGATTAAAGTACTGTTATACATCTGATAAGCCGCTCGATATATTATCTTCGATATTGTTCATTTTTATTGGAATCGAACGTTCTTGCAATAACAAATGAGTGGCTATTGTCTTATCTGAATGTATTAACTAATATGCTATCGACCTAATCAATTTATCACATAGGTATACGCACTTGAAACTTAGGTATATTGTTACATGCTCTATATCCACAATGAACAAACCATATGTAGGTATTCAGTATTAATCTTTCTTATATCTTAGTGTATATGTTTGATAAATACAACAGTAAACTGTAAGACTTCTTAAGAACGTAAGAAAGCGAGTGGATGTGAACTTAGCACATTCTTAAGTATGACCTCTATAATTTACCGGAACTTCAAGTTGTCGTAAGCGCTTTTCTTTACATAATATTAGGTATATATTATATGTATATGCCTGAATAATTTCATATTGTAGTTACGTTTTAAAACATTGAAGGCAAAATACAAGCTGTGTAATCACAAATACATCTGTTCTTAGACAAATTTAATTTTATTAATCACTATGAATCATTATATGAATCATAAAATAAATACAGTTTAAAAGTTTACTACCATATGCAATAGGTACACATTAATTAAAGGTATTTCTTTAGAAATTTGCGGCACGAATTAAGGGGGGGGAGGGGAGGGAAAGGGTGGGGGGAGGTAAGGGGAGGTAAGGGGAGTGAAGTGGGGGGGTGAGGAAACCCCCCCTTCTATTTTTTTTTATTTTTTTTTGAGATTATATTTATACTAGCTTACCGCCCGCGGCTTCGCCCGCTGTGACTTAAACCTAATAAATTATATACTAAAACCTTCCTCTTGAATCACTCTATCTATTAAAAAAAACCGCATCAAAATCCGTTGCGTAGTTTGAAAGATTTAAGCATACAAAGGGACATAGGGATAGAGAAAGTGACTTTGTTTTATACTATGTAGTAATGTAGTTAGAAATATAACGAAGATTATGGGCTTTCTTGACTGCTCCGGCGCTGCAGAACGTGGCGCTTGCCCCCGTGTACCTCGTTGCAGGCAGGAGTCTTCACTTGCCTTCGTAGCTTCGGCTTTTTGGTCGCCTTTGGCGACCAGCCTCAGCCACTCCGGCTCGCTTGACTCTGCCTGCTCCTCAGCACACGCGGGCGCCACGCTCCTCCGCGCCTCCGACTTTTTTAATACACTCTAGTGTATGACAGACAAGTACCACGTGGAATCGGGGTGGACAGATTCGGTTCTGTGATTAACAATTTGTGTGCAATATACATACAATAAAAACATTTTTTTTAAATAATTATATATTCAAATCTTGTATACATGTTTGATACAATTTACAATGGCAATGAATGGATCCATTTTATTTTTTTCCACCCATCGTCTCGACATATTCTATAATATTATCACCGAAGTTTGCTGGGTGGTTATAGTTATCTTTTTTAAAAAATCTTTTTACAACATGCCACTGGGACTCAAATGGGTCAGAGGCAACAAATGGGTTGTCTGGGTCTGAGTGATTAACTTTTTTATGAACATACCCATATTGCCCCAAACAATCATATGCTCGCCAATAACCCGTATGAATTGTTGTCCCCTCAGCAACATGCTTTTGAATGAACTATGGTTTTTAATATGTACATTAAGACATTTGTTATCTCTTTCAAACAAAATTCTTGTAGTTTTGTCAATGTAACTCAAACAATTTTGAACATAATCTCAAAAATTAAAAAAAAGATTTCTCTGTAATTACACGTTTCCGCACAAAAAGCCGCTAATGTATGTTTCGGGGCATCATTATCGATCGATAAAAATTAAAATCGCGCCGAAATTCGTGCCGCACGTTTCTAAAGTCAACCCTAATTAAATATTCCCTATAAGAATACCTAGGCTATCTAACTGCATAATATTGAATATTAATTAAAAACTATATTTATTTTATACCTACCTACTCGTAGTCTGCAGAGTGAATACTAAATGCATCGAGCACTTCATAAAAATGATCACGTTTTTACAAATCTGTGTCACATTGTAAGGTCAGAGCCGACCAGTAGGTATCGAGACACACGCGCAATAAAATAAAGCATATACGGCAATATTGCACAATTAAGATAGCACAGTCACGTTTGTCATGTAAATACTTTTGTGGTACGATTTAAAAAAATGTCTTTCATTTTTCCAGTCGTTGCTGAAAGAAGATCCCCTCTCCAGGATCCAGAGGGAAATCATTGAAGTCACGGAGAGGGAAAGGGAGTTCAAGGAGGGCCATTTCAGAATAAACAGACTCCTATCAGAGTCCACCATTGATGTAAACAAACAAAACGGCCACGTCAATGGCAATGGCATCGATAAACCTGGGAAAACTTTAAATAGAGCTGTGTCCACTTCACACCTACTAGGGCCTATAGCACCGTCACCTCCTACTACGCCCGCGCTCCTGAATACAAACGGCTACACGCGTAGATTTACGCCTCAAAATGGGACAAAAGGCTTGATGCAAAGGTTTATCGCAAGTAAGGGTAAAATGCCAGCTACCTCGCCTGGCGCTCCAACATCCCCGACTGCGCTTGTATCGACGCCCTTTCCACCGGCTCCGATCGTCCCAATCGTGCCCGCCGTCGCACCTGCGGCTATAACCCGCACTCCTGAGGGCAAACCAGTGAGAAAAGGTTACGTTCCAGTCGAAGAAAAAATTCAAAAGGAGCTCCAAGAGATGAAAAATAGGGAACACGAATTAAAGAAAATGAGAAAGAAACAAAAGCCATTCGATTTAGAGCTCAGTGATAATGAAACGACTTCGGAATCAGAGGATGAAGAAATCCCGATGCCGGGAAAATTGAAAGCGACAAAATCGATAGGCGAATTATACGAGGCATTGAATGAAGATCTAAGGTCGCCATCTCCGAGAAATAGTTCCGGGCACGACTCTCTCGGTAGCTTGAAGCCGGCGAAATCGTTGGCGGAGCTGTGCGAGTTGAGTCCGGGACAAGAGTTCCTCGCTCCGAGCTCCACGCGCCTGATAGCCCAATGGGAATCCATGATTCAACAAAAGCAAGAAGCGGGCGCGGCCTAAATCGCCGGGGTTTACGTTAAAGTGTGTGACGCCAAAACTGCATCGTAAATAAAAATCGGTGGACTGGAAACGTGTGGCGGGTGAGCTCACATGCAAAGCGCGTCATGTGGACAGTGTAACGGACGCCAGTTGGCATTTCGTGATCGTTAAACTCTAACATCCTAACGGTCTGTGCCCGAGTGAAACAGTTCGATTTCTCATTTTTTCGGCCAATCGATTGTGAAGCAATTAATTTTCTCCGCGAACAATGCAAATGATGGTTATCCGTAACGTCTATTAATATGCTGGAAAGCCGATACGCGCGGCATATGGTGTGAGATAGTTTCATCCCATTGTTTAGTATTTCTAGTGTATTCAAGAGGTTTTTTAGCAGCTTTCCCGGCGCAATGCGTCTTAGCGTTAGCACGTGAAGAGAAGCCTCAATCGTCGTGGGAAATTGGGAAATGTAAGAATAGCTGTGACCTTGTTACGCTCGCTTTGTATAATAAAAACTATTTTAAAAGTTTTTGAAACAAATTTCTATCTCTACAAGTTCGTCTATCAGTTCAGTTTCGCCACAAATCTTTCTTTATAATTTTGATATATTTCATAGAAAACGTTGTAAATCATTCGCTTTCTTTAAACTTTTATCACATGTCTTCAATAAGCGATGCCAGTCCAATGTTGCCTGATTGCATTTAGATGCGTGATTATAATGCATAATTCATTGTTCAATTGCGACATACTTTCACGTTTCATGTATGACCTTCTCTAAGACTAATCTTATTTTGAACTCTGTGTTCACTCTTAATTCCAACTATTTTATTCTTAAACAATGCTAATGATATTTGTTTCAAAAACATATTTTTCTAAAAGATGATGCAAAGTACTTAAAGTTTCCTATTTATAAAATTCTATATATGTACTTAGATATAAGCGCATGTTCTAGGCCTCGCTAATCAAAAATATTCTTAGCCAATGAATTTACTTGTAAATTAGTGTATTAATACGAAAAAACGTTGATCGTTGAAATAGAGTGCCTTATTTTATGTAGCGTGTAGCACAAGTTTTAATACTTTTTTATCAATGACAATTTATGTTCTATTATAAATCGTTCATTCGTCGATGGCAACTCTATCTTTTGTATATTGTATATTTATTAATTATTAATAAAACTAATAATATTTTATCAGTGATACAGTCACGAAATGTTATTGAAATGATTATTATAATATCGATTTAATGTAAAAAACAAACAGATTGATAAAATAAACGTGACGGTGGTTTAATCAAGTCAGTATCTTATCAGTGCCAGATACAGTTCGAGAAATAATTATTGTTGAAATATATTAAAATTCTATAAATTAAAATACAAGATTGCATATATTTTTTAAAAAATTTGAACGGATTCTATATAATTGTATAAATAAATGAAGTAATCCTTATCGATATTGTAAATCTCTAAAAACGTTGTATTGCGTTATGAGGGAAAGTAGATCAAAATTAAATGCAATGGCGCTGTTTCAACGAAGCGCTAGTTTATGTACAATTATGTTGACAATAAGATAAAAAATATGTTTTCGAAAGATTTGTAGACGAGTATTTATTTTACAATTAATATTAGTTACTTAATTCGTCAAAATATTAAATCTAAATGCTTTACGAATTGTGCTTAATATCTAAAAACAATCACTAAACATCTAGAACTATAATAAAGTTGTTATTCCTTTTTAATGTTGTTCTAATGCAGTTAAATACTCGTCTATAAATGTATTGAACCAAATAAAAAACCGACTGTATCGCTAAGACTACAGTCTACAGCTGGCTAACATAATTTTAATATTTATCGCTTACAAGGCTCGTACAGTCGTCTATGTGATAAAATGCCTTGATAACATTGCATAATATTGTTTGAAAATGTTTACAAATTGGATATTTACAAAATGTAGTATAATTATAATTTATATGTAGGGTTATCGCAATAAAAACGTTGTCAATAAAGAAATGCTTTCTCTTTTCAACCACAGTGTCCTCATGTTACTGTAACTGATACCTCGGCTTCGCTCGTTGTGTGGTTTTATAAAGTTTGTAGCGTTAAAAGCCGACACACTAAACAATACTTGGATATACAATTCCATTTGAATAAATTACTGTTTAGGTATTTACTACTTACCTATTTCAACAAGAATTTTCGTTCGTGGCATAGATAATATCATCTTTACTTTAGAATACATACTATGTATTAGCTATCTTAAAATGAAAGAGGCGTCAAAATAGATCTTTAATTTTCATAAAAGTTAATACCTGAATCAAATGTTCAGATCCGTCCTTAATTAGGTACCTATCAATATTTTACATAATATTTATGTTAAGTATAGACATTAGACATACATCTCTATAGTAAAGTAATTAGTACATACTACAAATCCCCTACTAAGTTACTACGTCAAAATTTTGTTTGTTTTGATTGTCAATAGCGCCAAGAGCATTGTTTGCTCGTTTGGAATAACAATGCGAACATTAACCGAATATAAAATAATATAATTAGCGCTTTGTGAGCCAGTGTGTACGTGCCTCTCATAGTAACGAGTTGGAGTAAACACTGATGACGTCACGGTTATTAAGTTTTTACAAGTATTCAAATCAATTATATTGCAGAACAAATATAGGTCCAAGGTTATTAGGATATTTATATACTTTTTTTCTTATTAGGATCTTGAGGAAAATAGTTGTTCAATAAAAGTACTCGTCACTCAACATCAATATGGTTGTATAAAAAAACATAGACAGTATATTTACTATAATATATAACTGTATTCAAAAATGCATTATTGCGAATGTTGTATTACAACATTTTTCATGATCATTGATTTTTGAAGCACAAATGCCGTAAAAGTAACAATAGAATATTTTTATAAACATGATGCACTATTTTAATTTTAAAATTTGCAACTAATGGTATGTGGAAATATGAATTCATTCACTCTTAAATCATCGTAAAACAGCCTCGTATTTAAGCAGAAAAAATACACAAACAATGTGCTACTAATTACAAAAAGTAAATAATATATATAATATATACATACACTGCGTATGTAAATTTATCTAGCTATGTACTTAATAATATTAAAACTGAAATAATTAGTTTACTTAACATTTTTACTCAGTTTTAAATATATTTAGAAATAAAAAAATACAAAGATAACAAACACGATCTATTATTCATACTAAATAACCCAGATTTATAATCTTTAATATCTTAAAAATACGTTAGTTCAAAAATATAGTTTTAAAGCGTACATCATTGCAACCGTTATCCAATTTATCATTTATCTCGAGCAGCCGAGTTCAACGAGTGCGCATCGCAGTCCGCAGACAACTTATATAACTCCTATGTTTATAAACATTATATGTATTATTAAGAACATTAAATTTTATTAATTTTATTTATAAACATTAATTATTTACTGACTTTTAATATATATTATCTTTTTACCTGTGTGATAAGACGTAATTAAAAAAATAAAAATACAAACAATAAAAAATTAAAATATACACTGAATTAATATATTCAGATTCTAAATAATATAATGTTATAATATTATGCTGTGATAAGTGCAGCGCATCGTAGCAAGATAAAAAATCTAGTTAGTCCAATTTACATATTAAGTATTATACTTAGTTATATATCGAATACATAATCCTCTTAAAGTATGTCTAAAACAGTATAATCATATTATATAACAAGTAAAAAGTAACACAAGTGGAATAAATATGTTTTCAGTAGATATGTAATGTCAGGCGGTTTGCCTTGCTCTCAATATTGGGTGTTCATATGGTCTGATGAAGATTTATCTCATATCAAATGTACAACTAGATCTTAATATAGTTACTAATCGATATTCAAGCCTTTTCTGAATTAATATATGCATTTACTAATCGCATTTTTAAGGACTATATTTGCAAATACTTAGCGTACAACAAACATTTCTTAATCATAGAATTTTTGGGTGTGTATGGTATTCAAATAAATTAAAATACGAATTCACAAGATAAATATTTTTTCTAATATTTAATTTGCACATCGTCCACATCTAAATTTCAACTGGCAAAGGAAACCAACATATCCTGACAAAACTCCTTAGAAGACTCTTGTCAAACATGGTAATATTATGTTTCTAAATCTTCTAAACCACTTTAAGTATATGAAAATCGTAAATAAATAGATTATAGCTTTTCTATTTTTAATACGAGCTAAGCCGTGGGCTGCAGATAATCCTACTAATACATATTAATTATAGACTAATACATATCACATAGTAAAAGTGTGTGTTGGTGGATAGATGTTCTTTATCCTTTAAGGACGCGTTTACGAATCTGACAAAAATACGCAGTTTTTCGGTGCATTTTGCGGCGAAATAGTACAAAACCAAATTTAACTAAAAATAACCATAAATAGATTACTCCTTAATCTTTAAAAGGTACTAAATTTTAAGTCGAAAATTTTGGTTTATAATATTGAAAAAAATAATTTCCGTTGCCTCTTCACCCAAAATTGACAATATCGTGCTGAATAAACGAACATTTTTCTTGTATTTAATAAAACAAATTGATTTATTTAAAAATATTTTAAGTAAGTAGACATGTCTAACTCAAAAAGGTACTAGATAAAACTATCAAAATGTTACAAATAGGCTGAGAAAAAAATTAAAATCAAATCTTATTTTTTCACATATTTAGCTGTAACGCGTGATACTTATTGCATTGAAATAAGGGTTATTTTATTTGTCACTACCTTGAATTATTGCAACACAATTTGTAATGAAATATTTTAGTAATTTAGTCTGCGCTCAGCCGCCGTTGTGAGTAGACACTGTGACGCTTGTAAGCAGCTCCTCGTTTACGAAAAGATCACTGTACGAATACAAAATATTTCACCTAATAAACTTGATCCTTCACGCATTTATTTTATTTATAGATTTTATACTTATGGGATTATAAATTTCATATTTAGTTTCTGACTTGATGGAGTGACCTGAACGTGTACTTCGAAGACTGCTACTGGAACTAATAAACGATTAGAGCTAGGTATGCCGAGTTTGGGCTCGTTTTGTTAGTTATGTTGAGAGTTGAGACCTTACCTCCGGACTTGATGGAGTGACCTGAAGGTGTACTTCGAAGACGGCTACTGGAACTAATAGACGAGTAGAGCTAGGTATGCCGAGTTTGGGCTCGTTTTGTTAGTTATGTTGAGACCTTACCTCCGGACTTGATGGAGTGACCTGAACGTGTACTTCGAAGACTGCTACTGGAACTAATAAACGATTAGAGCTAGGTATGCCGAGTTTGGGCTCGTTTTGTTAGTTATGTTGAGAGTTGAGACCTTACCTCCGGACTTGATGGAGTGACCTGAAGGTGTACTTCGAAGACGGCTACTGGAACTAATAGACGAGTAGAGCTAGGTATGCCGAGTTTGGGCTCGTTTTGTTAGTTATGTTGAGACCTTACCTCCGGACTTGATGGAGTGACCTGAAGGTGTACTTCGAAGACGGCTACTGGAACTAATAAACGATTAGAGCTAGGTATGCCGAGTTTGGGCTTGTTTTGTTAGTTATGTTGAGACCTTACCTCCGGACTTGATGGAGTGACCTGAAGGTGTACTTCGAAGACGGCTACTGGAACTAATAGACGAGTAGAGCTAGGTATGCCGAGTTTGGGCTCGTTTTGTTAGTTATGTTGAGACCTTACCTCCGGACTTGATGGAGTGACCTGAAGGTGTACTTCGAAGACGGCTACTGGAACTAATAAACGATTAGAGCTAGGTATGCCGAGTTTGGGCTTGTTTTGTTAGTTATGTTGAGACCTTACCTCCGGACTTGATGGAGTGACCTGAAGGTGTACTTCGAAGACGGCTACTGGAACTAATAGACGAGTAGAGCTAGGTATGCCGAGTTTGGGCTCGTTTTGTTAGTTATGTTGAGACCTTACCTCCGGACTTGATGGAGTGACCTGAAGGTGTACTTCGAAGACGGCTACTGGAACTAATAGACGAGTAGAGCTAGGTATGCCGAGTTTGGGCTCGTTTTGTTAGTTACGTTGAGACCTTACCTCCGGACTTGATGGAGTGACCTGAAGGTGTACTTCGAAGACGGCTACTGGAACTAATAGACGAGTAGAGCTAGGTATGCCGAGTTTGGGCTCGTTTTGTTAGTTACGTTGAGACCTTACCTCCGGACTTGATGGAGTGACCTGAAGGTGTACTTCGAAGACGGCTACTGGAACTAATAGACGAGTAGAGCTAGGTATGCCGAGTTTGGGCTCGTTTTGTTAGTTACGTTGAGACCTTACCTCCGGACTTGATGGAGTGACCTGAAGGTGTACTTCGAAGACGGCTACTGGAACTAATAGACGAGTAGAGCTAAGTATGCCGAGTTTGGGCTCGTTTTGTTAGTTACGTTGAGAGTTGAGACCTTACCTCCGGACTTGATGGAGTGACCTGAAGGTGTACTTCGAAGACGGCTACTGGAACTAATAGACGAGTAGAGCTAAGTATGCCGAGTTTGGGCTCGTTTTGTTAGTTACGTTGAGACCTTACCTCCGGACTTGATGGAGTGACCTGAAGGTGTACTTCGAAGACGGCTACTGGAACTAATAGACGAGTAGAGCTAAGTATGCCGAGTTTGGGCTCGTTTTGTTAGTTACGTTGAGACCTTACCTCCGGACTTGATGGAGTGACCTGAAGGTGTACTTCGAAGACGGCTACTGGAACTAATAGACGAGTAGAGCTAAGTATGCCGAGTTTGGGCTCGTTTTGTTAGTTACGTTGAGACCTTACCTCCGGACTTGATGGAGTGACCTGAAGGTGTACTTCGAAGACGGCTACTGGAACTAATAGACGAGTAGAGCTAAGTATGCCGAGTTTGGGCTCGTTTTGTTAGTTACGTTGAGAGTTGAGACCTTACCTCCGGACTTGATGGAGTGACCTGAAGGTGTACTTCGAAGACGGCTACTGGAACTAATAGACGAGTAGAGCTAAGTATGCCGAGTTTGGGCTCGTTTTGTTAGTTACGTTGAGACCTTACCTCCGGACTTGATGGAGTGACCTGAAGGTGTACTTCGAAGACGGCTACTGGAACTAATAGACGAGTAGAGCTAAGTATGCCGAGTTTGGGCTCGTTTTGTTAGTTACGTTGAGACCTTACCTCCGGACTTGATGGAGTGACCTGAAGGTGTACTTCGAAGACGGCTACTGGAACTAATAGACGAGTAGAGCTAAGTATGCCGAGTTTGGGCTCGTTTTGTTAGTTACGTTGAGACCTTACCTCCGGACTTGATGGAGTGACCTGAAGGTGTACTTCGAAGACGGCTACTGGAACTAATAGACGAGTAGAGCTAAGTATGCCGAGTTTGGGCTCGTTTTGTTAGTTACGTTGAGAGTTGAGACCTTACCTCCGGACTTGATGGAGTGACCTGAAGGTGTACTTCGAAGACGGCTACTGGAACTAATAGACGAGTAGAGCTAAGTATGCCGAGTTTGGGCTCGTTTTGTTAGTTACGTTGAGACCTTACCTCCGGACTTGATGGAGTGACCTGAAGGTGTACTTCGAAGACGGCTACTGGAACTAATAGACGAGTAGAGCTAAGTATGCCGAGTTTGGGCTCGTTTTGTTAGTTACGTTGAGACCTTACCTCCGGACTTGATGGAGTGACCTGAAGGTGTACTTCGAAGACGGCTACTGGAACTAATAGACGAGTAGAGCTAAGTATGCCGAGTTTGGGCTCGTTTTGTTAGTTACGTTGAGACCTTACCTCCGGACTTGATGGAGTGACCTGAAGGTGTACTTCGAAGACGGCTACTGAAACTAATAGACGAGTAGAGCTAGGTATGCCGAGTTTAGGCTCATTTTGTTAGTTATGTTGAGACCTTACCTCCAGACTTGATGGAGTGACCTGCAGGTGTACTTCGAAGACGGCTACTGGAACTAATAGACGAGTAGTGCTAGGTATGCCGAGTTTGGGCTCGTTTTGTTAGTTACGTTGAGACCTTACCTCCGGACTTGATGGAGTGACCTGAAGGTATAATAAAACAACAGAATGAAGTGCAGAACAGAACTGACATGTTTTATTATTTGAAACATATATATATACCTATATCACCAAACCAGCCAGTACAGTAAGAAGTTCACATATAACATATTAGATATTATTTTAACACCCCCACTATATCTAACAATGTTATATTGATAAGTGTACAATAACATAAATATGCTGAACCCCCAGTTGTAGTTGTAATCTTCACATCGCCAGAACATAAAACTGACAACTTTTCACTGTTTGCAACGATAATTTCCTGTTTCTGATCATAAGACGCATTCATAACCCAACTTTCATTTGCCGTAAGGTGTACACTGGCTCCAGAGTCAATATACCATGCATTTTTATTGAAATTCTCGCTTTGGAACACAGCACTAAAAGCATTAGACTGCATTCGAGGTTTTTCTTTGGAGTTCGACGCGTTTTCGTTATTTGTACATTGATTTCGATAGTGTCCTTTTTGTTTACATCGGTAACATGTCACTGTCTTCACCTTGACGTTTGATTTTGACGGATCGACAATGTTACCAACATTGACATTTTTTCTTGACGCCATTTTATTTTTCATGTACTTCGAACGAGCTGCGAATGCTCCGCCAACTTCATCATGTTCCTCTATGGTTGACTCCATGTCTAACAATTTCGACTTTATAGAATCAGCCGTTATGTTAATGCCTGAATGCTCTATTGCCATGATCATCGGTGAAAACCGCTCTGGTAATCCTGCTAATAACAATGAGCCTGTCCACTGGTCATTTATTTCAAAACCTGTGCCACTTAATTTTTGAGCCGTGTCAATTATTTGAGTCACATAGGACGTCATTGAACTGCAGTTTTCCAGTCTTATCGAAATTAGATTCCGTAACAGATTTATCCTTCTTGAAAAAACCGTTGTCATCGAATAACTGTTGTAATTTTTCCCAGAGTTCTTTTGATGTTCTTACACTTTTTACATGTACAAACAAAGACGGATCGATTGTCATAATCGGGTTTTTTCGTCATCTGCAGCTCCTACGATTGCTCCTTCTGGCTTTACACAATGTTTCTTGCCTTCAAGGATTAGGAAATTCTCTGCCGCGAAGCACCACTCGCTGTAATTTTCCCGTCCACGTAATTTAGGTACATTTATCAAGTAGTTGGCCACCATCGTAATTCCAAATAAAAATTTTATTTCACGAATATCCAACAACACAATGAAAAAACGTGTTGAAAAAAGCTTTTTAACACTCGTACCAAAACGAAATTCTTGTTAAAAAATCTGCTTTTTTACTGATTCTCTGGGCCCATAACCTATAATAAAACAACAGAATGAAGTGCAGAACAGAACTGACATGTTTTATTATTTGAAACATATATATATACCTATATCACCAAACCAGCCAGTACAGTAAGAAGTTCACATATAACATATTAGATATTATTTTAACAGAAGGTGTACTTCGAAGACGGCTACTGGGACTAATAGACGAGTAGAGCTAGGTATGCCGAGTTTGGGCTCGTTTTGTTAGTTACGTTGAGACCTTACCTCCGGACTTGATGGAGTGACCTGAAGGTGTACTTCGAAGACGGCTACTGGGACTAATAGACGATTAGAGCTACGTGAAGGTAGTCGTGGTGATACACCCGAAGGGCAACCGGAAAGATATGACGATCAATTTTTGAAGGAGAACATGAAGACACATTTAATTCGATTTTATAAGAACAGCCTCCTTCCAGAATTGACCGATCCAAGATTCAAAAGAAATATACAGCATAATATACATACTACAGGAACATTCATCAAATTGCCATAGTAATATAATGAAAACTAAGAATTAATTAAAAAGAATTGTTTTTCTTGAGTTTTATCCATTTTTTTATCTTTTACCCTGCATAACCCTACCCTATCTATCCTACCCTACACTACTCTACTCTACACTACTTTACCCTATTCTACCATACTATACACTACTCTACCTTACCAAACTTCACATAAACCATGTACTTAATAGTCTGAAAAAAGCCTAAACATTTTGTTTGGATAGGTGAGCCTGTTCTTGAGTTATAAAATTACAACGCAAAGTGGCATCATCACTATCACTACATAGTATAAAACAAAGTCGCTTTCCCTGCCCCTATGTCCCTATGTCCCTTTGTACGTTTAAATCTTTGAAACTACGCAACGGATTTTGATGCGGTTTTTTTTAATAGATAGAGTGATTCAAGAGGAAGGTTTATATGTATAATAAGATCCATTAAGTAGTGGAGAAGTACTGTTATTTTTGAGGTTTCTAATGTGATGTCGTAAAAAATTACATTTATTCCGCTTACATTGCAAACGCAGGCTGAACCCTACGAGTTTTATCAAAATAATGTACTAAGTATTATACACATTGAAAAGGTCTACAGAAAAGTCCGCGATGGTATATGTCTATCTCTTATGGATAACCCACAATAACTTTTTTTTGTCATTTACTTTTTACGACAAATAATGGCTAATTTTCGAAGCGATTTTAACCAATACAGCATTAATCCTTAAGCAATTAAATACCATGGATACATTGTTCATTTAATATAGATCTATATGGCCCTTTACACCGCATGATTTAAGAGAATATTTTCGAAGATATTACAGATTTAAAAATTGCGGGACGTAGCGTTTGCGGCCGCCCGGCTATGTATTTTATACCCGTGCGAATTGCGATGCCGGAGCGGGCCGCTATATTTTTATACCTATACAACGTTCACAATTTTTCTGTAGTGTATTTAGTATCAGCATTGCACCCGTGCGAAGCCGGGACGGGTCGCTAGTATTATTATTTATTATAAAGAGGAAAGGTTTGTATGTATGTATGGTTTTCACGCATAAACTACTGGATCGATTTTGATGAAATTTGGCACAGATAATCTTTAGACCCTGAGAAAGAACATAGGCTATGTTTTATATTTATTGCGAAATATGTACCACGGGCGAAGCCGGGGCGGACCGCTAGTTGATTATAAATAGATAGATACATTATATTATCACTATCATCACTACATAGTACATATAAAACAAAGTCGCTTTCTCTGTCCCTATGTCCCTTTGTACGCTTAAATATTTGAAACTACGCAACGGATTTTGATGTGGTTTTTTTTTTAATAGATAGAGTGATTCAAGAGGAAGGTTTATATGTATAATAACATCCATTAAATAGTGGAAAAGTACTGTTATTTTTGAGGTTTCTAATGTGATGTCGTAAATAATAACATTTATTCCGCTTACATTGCAAACGCAGGCTGAACCCTACGAGTTCTATCAAAATAATGTACTAAGTATTGTACACATTGAAAAAGTCTACGGAAAAGTCCGTGATGGTATATGTCTATCTCTTATGGATAACCCACAATTACTTTTTTTTGTCATTTACTTTTTACGACAAATAATGGCTAATTTTCGAAGCGATTTTAACCAATACAGCATTAATTCTTAACCAATTAAATACCTTAAATACATTGTTCATTTAATATAGATCTATATGGCCCTTTACACCGTATGATTTAAGTGAATATTTTCGAAGATATTACAGATTTAAAAATTGCGGGACGTAGCGTTTGCGGCGGTACCGGCCGGCCGCCGCGGCCGTGCCATTGCACCCATGCGAAGCATGGGCGGGTCGCTAGTTAGATATAAATAAAGATACATATTATATACATATGATATAAGATTTTTGATAGATTTTATTAAAGTGAAACTTTTATTACATCGTCTCAAACTTTTTGGTCTGTGTAGCGCATGTCGCGTGTATCGCGGCTGCCGAGTAGGTATACCTACTCAGCACGCGACATGCGCTACACAAAGCAGTGTTCGGAACCGTTCGAACACTTTTACCGTGGTTTCATAAAACCACACAACATTTTATTTATAGTAATGTTTCAGTATATTGGAACTTAAAAAGTATTTGCAAGTACCTATCAGTAGTATATGTATGTGCCAAATAAAAGTATTTTCTTTCTAGTTTTCGAAAACCCACTTGCATTTGATACCACAACAAAATTATATACTAAAAAAACGAGCCCAAACTCGGCACACCTAGCTCAGCTCGTATATTAGTTCCAGTAGCAGTCTTCGAAGTATACCTTCAGGTCACTCCATCAAGTCCGGAGGTAAGGTCTCGACATAACTAACAAAACGAGCCCAAACTCGGCACACCTAGCTCTACTCGTCTGTTAGTTCCAGTTGCCGTCTTCGAAGTACACCTGCAGGTCACTTTATCAATTGCGGAGGTAAGGTCTCAATATAACTAACAAAATGAGCCCAAACTCGGCACACCTAGCTCAAATCGTCTAGTAGTTCCAGTAGCCGTCTTCGAAGTACACCTGCAGGTCACTCCATCAAGTCTGGAGGTAAGGTCTCAACATAACTAACAAAATGAGCCTAAACTCGGCATACCTAGCTCTACTCGTCTATTAGTTCCAGTAGCCGTCTTCGAAGTACACCTTCAGGTCACTCCATCAAGTCCGGAGGTAAGGTCTCAACGTAACTAACAAAACGAGCCCAAACTCGGCATACCTAGCTCTACTCGTCTATTAGTTCCAGTAGCCGTCTTCGAAGTACACCTTCAGGTCACTCCATCAAGTCCGGAGGTAAGGTCTCAACGTAACTAACAAAACGAGTCCAAACTCGGCATACCTAGCTCTACTCGTCTATTAGTTCCAGTAGCCGTCTTCGAAGTACACCTTCAGGTCACTCCATCAAGTCCGGAGGTAAGGTCTCAACATAACTAACAAAATGAGCCCAAACTTGGTACACGTAGCTCTAATCATCTATTAGTTCCAGTAGCCGTCTTCGAAGTACACTTTGGCAAGTACTTGTTTACCAATCAATCACTGTCCAATGAAATTAGGTAAATGGTATCTACTTTTGTGACCATTCAACGTTACAAACAAATCAAAGTAAATTAAAAAAAAAAAAAACATGGCAATAAAAATAAGTTCAATTATCAAGTCGTGTCAGTTTAGTCATAATTTCGTCGTTTCTCGCATTTCGCTGTGTGTGTGAGCCGTGCACGTGTAGTAGTAAGACTCAAAACGTAAAATTGATGCGCGTCAATTTGTATATGCGTCCTTAACATAAAAAAGTATAATGGGATCGAAACGAAATTATGTATGTAGATACTTATATAAATTATCTATACTAATATAATAAAGCTGAACAGTTAGTTTGTTTGAACGCGCTAATCTCGGGAACTACTGGTCCGATTGAAAAAATTCTTTCGGTGTTAGATAGCCCATTTATCGAAGACGGCTATATATCATCACGCTAAGACCAACACGAGCGGAGCCACGCGGGTGAAACCGCGCGGCACTGCTAGTAATATTATAACAGTCTGGATAGGTATGATACCTTCCATGGTATCGTGCAAGTGAAGCGAGCTGCAGCTAGTAATCTGTAAAGTAAATGCATTCCTAGACGACGCTGATAAAAACACTCGAGACGTTTTGTAGATCACTTGTTTTGAAGTGATTGTTGACGCCACACTTTACAGCTAGATTTATTAAATAAAACTTACAAAAATTTATTACAATACTGGAAGTACTATGGCTCATGCGCATTTTTATTCTTTAGGTAAGTATATGTTACTGTTAGCATATCTAAATATCATGCCTCAAAAATGTTTATTATTATTTTATGATGAACGTTAAAAGCTGCCATTGTCTGAAAGCAAATTGCATTGTTATCTCAGTTCTCGATCAATATCCGTCGATAAGGTTCTATTATTACGGCTGTTTTATCGGCCTGATTACAGACGATTAACAATGTTTCTAAGTATTTACGGTCAATTAATCGTTCCAAGTTATATGTCAGATAAGGTTGTTGTTTGATGATCATTGCTTAAAGATTGTTGAAAACCGACCCTTATGGGATGATGCAGCGGGTGATCTTCTAGCTGAAAACAAAATAAATTATAACATATTATTAATTTAATATCTTCTTTAGACTAATAATTATTAATCTAAAGAAAACATACAGTACCAAGGTACAAGTGTACAACCACAGGTGTGCACTGTGCAGCATTAATTAAAAATTAGGATAAAAAAATTATCAGTTTTGCATTTATTTCATTTATTTACTGATAGAATAGGTAGTCTCTAAAGATATTGGCTTACCAGACGATTTTGTTGGATAATAATGCGATAAGTTAAGGGTATTAAAATAAGCAGGAGACAAAACAAACATACATTTAAAACCATATGATAAAGGTACCTGTGGGCTGTGGTATTTACATAATGTATTCTTCCTTGATTGAAGAAGCAGTTTCTATTTGATTTCTGCTTGTATACAATTAAATTAAGTTTAATATATACTTTCAAGTAAGCGCTTAATCGTGACTGCAATTACGTCATTAGAACCTTCTAAGGAAAATCCAAAACAGTACGAAGGTTACATATAATTATGTATGCTGTTTTCTACGAGTAAACAATTTCTTATTGTTGGAAAATTCTTCACTAGAATAAGCATTTTCTTGTGTGGAAATAGAAAAGTGAAATAGTTCCATGGAAGTGGAATAGTGTGGAATTTTTAATTTTTATTATTGTTTATTTGAATTATTAGAATTCTATATATATCTTAGAATAATTGAATTAAGGAGTATATTTTAGTTATTTTACTAATAATAGATATGTAGTTACTAAATACATATATAAAAAATTATACTTACGATAAATCGTGCAGTTCACTATCAATTCAGTTTTTCATATCGTTTAATAATTTGCCTATAATTCTTATAGATTAAATTCCAATTAGTGAATCAGTCTTTCTAAGATTGATAATGAGTTCTAGCTAATTTATTATACCTACCTAGCTAAAAAATGTAATATGTATTGTATATACATAATATATTATGATTTTGCTTATCGTGTGTTGCGTCAATATAATAATCGCGTCATTCATATATAAAATACCCACGGGGAATTGTGTATGTGGCATTTTTTGTAATAAAACCTGAATTTTGAATCCATACTGTGATAGTAAGACGAAGTATATCTTAATTAAAGCTTATCAGGTATTAGTTTTTTAGTTAGTACTACGGGTTTCATCCTTCATCCATGTGGTTTTACTCGCGAGCCATTGAATAAAAATAGCATCTCTACAACAGCATAATCTATTTGAATATAAACTTTCCAAAATCAGTTTCCATATTATTATTTATTATCGAAAGCTCAGCTGGACTCTATCGTTTACATTATATGGTTATTAATAACAGAATGTGAATGAATTGAATTTTTAAAAAGTATAGTGCCTAGTAGCACAGTTTAAGAATGATTGTTACACTGTTAAGTATCACTTACACGGAAAGTTCGTGTGTATAAAAGGTATTATATTATATATGTGGTCTTACATAACAAAGGCAACCCTTCGTCACGGCCGGCGCGCCTGCTCCTTAAGGTTAGTGTGGCTCATGGCTGGTAAATGTCACTCAACTTGTAGAGAATTCATAATGATAGTGACGTAAGCTACGCCTGGTTATAGTGCACTTGGTTTTTTCATACAAACTGGTTTAGCAGTGCTTTTAACACATATAATATGCCATGTATTAAGTATAAGGTATAAGGTAACTACAGGTATTTTACAGGTAAATGGCAAGTAATAATTGAATTACCTATGTACTTGTAGCCAATGGCGAACCTTAAAAAGTATCTAATGCAGAAAAAATGTATGATAAATCAGTGATGCACTTATTCAACTTTTTTACAGATGTATAATTGAGGAAAACAAAAGAAGAAATGTTTTAATATCTACATTAATGTTTACACATAACGCTGTAAAATAAGCTTTTTTAATCTTGCCTATATTCTATGTAACTATCAAATTTCAACAAAATCAGTTCAATAGCTTTGTTACACCTTCACACTACACTTCCTTAATCCGTAAAAACTGGGATTCACAATATTATGTATTAGGATTATGTACGCGATACTTTATCTTATACAGATTAAAATATAAATTGTACTAGTCTGTCAGGTTTATTACCTGACTCCCTAGAAGGTTAAGTTTTTTCGAGTGTGTGTAGGTACTTATATTTATATGCTACGCTTAAATGGGGCTATATGATATATCATCGAGATATATACGGCTATAAAGGCTTTTTTGCAATTAGTTTCATGTGATTCAACTTTTGTTTGTAACATTTGAATAACAGATTTTTATACAAAATCACGTCTTCATTTTTCTCCCTAACCTAATCAGTATATTTTACATTATGTATATTGAGCCAATGTTCATATGAAAATTGAAATATAATGATCGCTAATGAAGAATATTTTACATTGAAAAATGACCCTGGAAGTTATTTGAGCATAACGAAGCACTCACAAATGGTTTACGATACAATATGTAAATACTAAATATGCTAGAATATCGCCAGAAGGTATGCGTGAACTATAATTTAATTAGTATCAATTTATTTGTCTCGGTCAACGACTATGTGAACTAGACAGAATGCTATTTACCTCCTCCACAAGGGCGTTTTCTTTACTAAGGTATTTATTTCACGACGACGCTCCCATTGGATTATCATTAACCAATTTGAATGTTTTTGTATGCCTAGCTGAAAATTAAACATTTTGTTTTCTTGTTTTTCTGCGACGTTTTCGTTGTTGCTTTTGCCTTTCTTCAAATTTATTCAAATTTGAGGATTATAATCAATTTTTCAATGAAACATCTTTCACGTAATGAATATGTAATGAAAACTCATAAAAATATATTATTATGACATACCACATACATACCTACATACCTACCTATAATATGTTTTTGTAGGTAATATTGGAATGATACTTTATCAAAATAAAACTTCTTTGACGTAGTAAGTAATCAGTTGTGTCTATAATTTCTAAAGGAAAATAAAAGGCGTAAAAATGTAAATGAGATATTATTATGCAAGGTCTAGATTTTGACGGTCACATTAATAATTCATAACTTCTGAAACACTGGCTGCTCTAAAGCGGGTTTGCTTTTTTATTTCAAACAGGTTAAATATCTTTAGGCATAACTTCTTAATAACTTACAATTTATTCACAGTATTGGGTTATTTACCACGGGTTGAAGGTGTTTTTTTTAAATAAAAACATTAATATTAGTTTAAATAATTAATCCCCATTAATTGCACAAATAATTTGATAATTGACACTGGACCAGTTTAAATAACATACTGTTAATTCTTATTAAGTACTTGAGTAAGTACTTACAGCTCAAAGTAAACGAATATCGTGATGGAAGTCGTATTAACAGCAAAGTTCGATGACATGTGACATAAACTAAACGGCACTTTACCAGCCTTGTGGTTTATGTACTACTTGCAAACTACTTGCTTTCTCCCGCGGCTTCTATCGTGTGCACTTCATGTAATTGAAGATAGATTGCCATAAAAATGTCAATCTATACTAATATTATAAAGCTGAAGAGTTTGTTTGTTTGTTTGACCGCGCTTATCTCAGGAACTACTGATCCGATTTCAAAAATTCTTTCGGTGTTAGATAGCCCATTTATCGAGGAAGGCTAAAGGTAGGCTTTATCTCACGCTAAGACCAATAGGAGCTTAGCAATGCGGGTAAAACCGCAGAGCACAGCTAGTATTTTATAATCCGAGGGACCATCAACATTTCTTGTCATACATGCCTTTGATTATAACTTATTGCCTTGCGAACGAAGTAGCGGACATATAATTTTGTACTCAATTACAAATTACAATAATTTTATACAAACAAATTATCCACTTACAATTTCATCAGATCCTCGTTTAAAAATCTATAATCGTAAGGTCAGAACCGCTGATTATAAACAATTATTGAGAAAATATCTTATGAAATGCACAAACATTTTCCGTCGGATTTCCTCAAAGGTTAAACTACATCGGGAAATGTTTATACAAATCCCTTGTTCCTGGACATTGGTTATTATTAACTTGATGTAATCAGCTATTATTGAACGTTATCAATTATGTCATATTAGGCGAATCGAACGTAATTGTAGTCAAATGATATGACTCGGTCGAAGTGCAATTGCTAATTGCACTCCGCATTGCATAAATGGAAACGTGTTGTTCATAAAAAGTTTGTGAGTATCGATAGATGTTTTTTTAATGTGAATTTTAGGTTACTATACATTTTATGTGATTGGTATAAGAAGTGCTACATAGTAGGATAACAAATAGAATATATAAATAAATAAAATAAATTTCATTTTCTAAGAATTAAACTATCACACTTTAAATATTCTAAGCTCAGATTATAGAAAATTGTAAGTTTTAAATTCTTTAACCGTCTTAGAAAAATACTACATTGTAACCCTATTATTGACAGTTTTATACAGAGTAAAACGGTAGAAAACATGTTGAAGTAACTGTAAGATACGTTTAGCAGGTGCATAAATAGGATTATAAATAGAGCTCTTTATTGGAATTGAATTTAGCTGAGATTGGACGAGATTATTGGAAATAGGTCACGAGTATTTAGCCTTCAACGATTATATAAAGTATAAACATTATGCATGTACTTCATCATTTATTCGAAAAACATTATAAGTTATAATAATAATAAGTTAAGTAACTAAGTGTTGTTCAGTAAAAGTACTAAACTAGAAAGTAATCTGTAGGTAATCCGCTATATCTTGAGCTCGAAGTATTAATATAAAAAAGTGGCAGATTCTTTAGTATTAAAATGGTAAAAAAGCATTAGGTGGATAACGTGGTATTATAGTCTGGTGGAGGACAGACGCACATTTCATTAAAACAGACTACCTCTCCAATAATCTCATATCCTAAAATATATTAACTATCTTAATCTGGTGACTACGACATTCTCTTATTAGAACCACAAAAACAAATCAATACCTACATATACATAACATAAATTTATTACACTATAAACTTAACAAAGAAATAGCGCTGTTATCAGCAACAGCAGGTGATCGTCTGTTATCAGTGATAAGAGTGACTCAGTGATGTCAGCAGCTGATAACGATGTTTGCCAAGGAATCGCTTACACCAATATTTTTATTGATAATATTGTGTCAATAAAATGAAAATTTTTAAATTCCAATTACAACGACTTATCAATTATTATACTTAGAATAGTTTGATAGTCGATTAATAGATGTAAGAAAATCATGTAACAACTATTTTTAAATTGATTCCATCGTTTAGAAGATATGATGTCTCAACACATAGTATTTGAAATGTATAATTTATATTATGGATAAAACACCCGGTAACTTCTGTACAAGAAAACTCATTGCAATACTAAATGGTGTGGTGACCGAGCCCAGCACATATCAAGATAAAATGCGTTTATCAAAAAATTAGGCAATAGAGTTTCCCTGTAATGATTATAGATAGAAAAATTCCTCCTAATCTGTAGTAATATTTGAAAACATATGTTTATCAAATCAAATAAATTATTTGTTAAAATTGTGTATCAATACACACTAAACACTAATATCGACCTAATATATCTGGAACGGCTGGACCGGTTTTGACGGGACTATCACTGACAGATAACTGTTTTATGGAATAATTTAGGCGATCTTTAATACTGATATTCCCACAGGAACATGAGGCTCAAAATAAAATAAACTCATTTACACGGGTGAAAAACGCAGGACGCAGGTAGTTTTAATTAAATTTCGAAAGCGTGCCCTTACACCAGATTAATCTACAAATGTCCCAAATCCGTATAGGGCTTATTAAAGACTTAAGTATTAGAACAAGAAGCCAATAAGGCCTTATGGTATTCTGCTTAGTTCGGAAGCGAAGCGCGCCCCGCCGCGCCCGACTTCAATCAAACTAATGCACTGTGATATATTATTGAAATGAATCATTCTTCAATTAGATGAAAATCTCATTAATTAGCATGATATATTGCTAGGAAAATATGCTCTTGTAAATGTAGATTTAGCTAAATACCAATACCCATACCTTTTGGATTTTTCATGTAGTAGATTTCAGATTCGTCTTCTTAATTTACTTGACTCGATTTCCAACCGTCTTCAAAAAAGGAGGTTCTCAATTCGACTGTATTTATTTTGTTGTTGTTTTTATCTCATCACTTTCACTACAGCTTATGGAAATTATATTTAAAATCATTTGTAACATAAAACTCTTCAATGTAACATAATGTTAACTTACTCCGTCGTCATCCAAGTTAAACGACGCGGTCTAATACGTACACATAATGATAAGTTTGTTTTGCCCTCGATTTTGGGGATATGTTTCAAGAGCAGTTGAGATTATATTTACCTATAGAAATTGGATAAAATCATATCTATAGATACAAATATCATAAAATTATGAATCACACTCATGTGACGAGTTTACTAAATTAGGCGTTGTATAATGTATTTAATTTTTTTTTTGCAAAATTATCGAGTCGAAAAATGATACTAAATCGCGCTGCAGTGGTTGGCTTCGTCCATGTTCTACGATCTAATCGAGATTTGGCTCTATGTTTGCTAAAAATATTATTTACGCTACTATTATCAGTAAGTATAAGTACCAACTTACATATTATATTTGATTATAAATTATGGTTCAATGTTTTCAAAATTTTTGTCACATTCTATTTAAATGAATTCACTTTTATAAATTGTCGATTATGTAAAAAATGCGTGTTATTTGATGTGTCAATGAATTATAAGAATTCGCAGTATCAGTGAAAGTATAAGTTTAATCATCCTTAGTTTACAATGGTTATGATAATTTTAAATAGCCCCGCGGTATTGCATACAATCACTATACAATCAGTTGTCATCATACGTAATAAATAATATTAGTAATGTTACAAGTGTAGAAAACAGTGAATTTCCACAGATAAATCAATTTCCCGTCTTCAAGCAGTGATGGTACGCGTCACACGAGTTGATACAGTGTCACCAACCGTTATGTGGTGACGACTGACTACACGACCAACGGATTGCTTTAGTTGGCGAGATTTCATTACAAATGTATGATATAAGTATAGATCATTAAAAAAATTGGATACTTACTTACTCTTACGAAAAAGTTTCAGACTTACTTTTGAAAGTTCATATAATCTAGAAGAAACGCTGTTACGTTTAACCAATAATTTTTAAGCATTAAAATACTCAAATATTATAATTACTATACGTGTGCTTTATTTATACATTTTTATAGCGTCGCCAGCACAGTTACATAAAGCTTACGCGAATTATTACAATAAATATTTGCACTTTCCGAAATTGGCTCCAATTTCACTGCACCAGTACATCCGGTTCGTGAAATATAAAAATACTTTACTTGACTCAATTTTGTATCAACTGGTCAATATTAAATATTCTGGTTATACATTTTTAACTAGTTAATGCCTCGGTATTGTCTCTTGTCTGTGTTTAACAAGTTTTATAAACTGAAAGGATTAGAAAGACCTTATAAATATTATATTGCAGTGTTAGGTTAGGTTAGGCAGTAGGCTACCTACCTAGGACTTAGCTTTTTTTGCTTTCAGGATACCTAAGATAGATTCTTTTATATATCTTTAATTTGTTTAATTTTTAAATGTTGTTAACTACGTTACTTCAACTTACGTTACTTATAATTTATGTTTTATTACTTAAACAATGTGCTATAAGGCCTCCCCCACATTGGGCGTAGGCCGAGCGTACGCGTTTCCTGAGCGTGCTGCCGGCGTCGGCGCGGCGCGGACGTCGCGTCAGCGCGCCGTCTGTGGGGCGCGGGCTACGCGTTGTCCAGCGCCGCGCGGGCGCTGCGTGAACGCCGCGCAGACGCCGCGCTTACGTCGCGTTCCATGGGCGTTCGGCCGCCCGTGCCCCCCGCACACATTCCCCTCCCGCGCCCGTTTGAGTAGTAAAGCTAACAGCAGTGTTTCCTCGTCAGAATCCATTCTAGTGACTGACCCTAGCGGGCGACGACGAGGGCCATGAGTGCGAGGGGCACGGCGCGGGCGGCCGAGTGCTTTAGACGCGACGTCGCGTCGGCGCGGCGCTTGCGCAGCGCTTGCATAGCGTTCGATGGCGCGACGCCCGCGCCCCACAGACGGCGCGCTGACGCGACGTCCGCGCCGCGCCGACGCCGGCAGCACGCTCAGGAAACGCGTACGCTCGGCCTACGCCCAATGTGGGGGAGGCCATAATATATCGCAAGATCATAGAAACTAATACATGCTTGCTTTTTAAAAATTACATTCTGTGGGATGATATGATATACATATATGATATACCTATTACTTATGTACATTAAAAATATTTCCTCAAGCCTCGAGTGCATTTGATAATAAACAGTAATTGCGTATTTTCTTAATAACATCTCAATTAAAATTGCGTGCGCCGACACACATTCACTCTGAAAAAGTGTAACGATCGTATAATCTCCACGCTAATAACAGACATGTAATAAATGTAATCATTGTTATTCATACATTGGCGTTATTTACAGATTTCAACTGTAGTTTCATTTGTGTAGCAAATACCATATTTTATAAATACTTACAACAAATACATTTAAAACTCTTATTACCTACTTTTTATCGTTTTAACGTAGAAATTGGCAAATTTTCAAAAAAAGTTAACATGTAAAATATATTTGAAAAAAAAAAAAAAAAGTTTAGGCCAGGTAATGTTCACTTTTTTTTAATTCAAATGAGCTAGACTTTCACCCCTTTAAAACTTTTACATGCTCAAATCGCCCTATACATTTAAACATTTAACTTAGGAGGTCAGACGCAATCAAGATGAAGTCTATTAGTATAAATCACAATTCAATACAATTTTATTGAAATAAAAAGGAGAAATTTAAGAATTTATAGAAGATAACTTAGAAAAAAGATTAAACGGATACAACAATAGTTAATGTTTACGACGTTTTTAGCTACAAATGCCATTGTGAAGACCGTTAGTTCGTAATTCCAAGATAGATTCTATTAGATTGTCGAATCATTGTGAATAACAATAAACCATGAAAAATTTAAAGCTTTTTTAATCGACACAATAGCGAATATATAATAAAGCGAGCAGAATATTGGCAAGAGCCTCGATATCTCTACATTAATGTTTTAGTTATTTTTAAACGCAAATAATCTACTACATATTGTTTTATATTTTCATTTTATAGAAAACTATGTTTCCACACTTACATAATTTACTAAAGGACATAGTTATATAATATTTTAAGTTTATATGGTAATTTGGTTGTAAATTGAAATGACGCTGTGCAATAAAATTCATATATTTATTACGAGTCATATTTATCTTATTTTGTACTTCACAATACACAATACCTTTAGTAGAGAACAGGTTTGCACTCTTAAGTCTTACCGTTTCGCGACCACTTTTTATTCGCACTTTCTTTATTGTTCAACGACTATCATAATTGCAACTCGTCTGAAAATTAATGGTTCAACTCTATAAGATGAAAGGCTTCGTATCCAAGACCGAAGAATATTATAATAAAATTATTTTGTAACTGTACAAGGTTTGTTCTAGAAGGACTACCTATTATTTTAGTGTATCTATTAAATAATACGTTACAAGCAATGTGACACCAAAATATTATACTCAGATAAATATAGTTTTGCCTTTTGATACGTAAGAATCGTTAGAATCGAACTCTTACCACTCTAACCCTAAATTTATAAATGAATAGCTTCCAAATAGTAATAAGAAAAAGTTTGCAGTTATTATTTTTAATGATATTGTGTAAGGGTGCTAATTTTTTAAACATATAAATACGAATGTAATAGCAGACAACAGACTTATGTTTCAAATTCATTTAAATAATGATTCAGAGCCTGGGTTTACATAACAGTTAATTAAAACTCAAGTAATGAAGTAATGAAGTCATATTATAATATTCCACGTTAAGCTGCGCAATATGACATAATGATTTTATGTTTATATCATAATTTTATACAGAATTAATTAGATTAATTACTTAAACTTTATTATACACTAGCCTCGATCTTACCTCTTCGCTTATATACATACATAATAATGTGTATTGTTTAAAAATATAATATTATTAACTATGGCTCTTTTTAACCAACTTCTTATTTATAATAATTTGCAATTGGATTAGACTAAGATGATCTAGAATTAAATAAAAATAAAAACTGACGAGCATAATATGTTGACTAACGTTCATCTTGCCCAAAATATAGGTAAATAATTAGTTCACGATTATAAGTAAGTAGCTACAATATACTCTGATTAAGTATTTATTTATTCAATTATACTTCCTGCAGCAGGACTTTTGAATCGAATCAATGCAGTTTCTGCAGAGAAGAGTCGGAAAGAAACTCCCCAATTGACTTTCAGCTATTAGTTATTTCTAAGACACAATATTTTGTACATTCATTAACAAACACATAAGAATACTTGTCCCATTAACATTTGATATTTCCACAACCAAATTATAATATATAGAGCAACCTAAATACAATTCTAAAGGGCGACAAAGACGCAGTACTGCAATGGGCGAGGAAATGGGTCGGCGCGCCCCTCACCAGCCCTTTCTGACCCTATTCCTTCGACCTTCACGTGACATCTTGCGAAATGACATGACAGTGTCCAATCTCAAGGTTATAACAGCTTGGGGTTTTGGTTTTACTTGAGAAATAAAATATGCGTTGAGGTAAATTGCGAAGATTGTGTGTGACCTCATTTTGGATTTGAATAAACAATGCAAGGGTATCGAAATACATATAGGTAATTAGAATAAGAATGCGAAGAAAACTAGATTGTATGAATAGGTGCATATTATTATTATTATTAGGTACCTAAATAAACATAATTATCAGCAAAAACATTATCATTAGTCGGATCAGTCCATTAATTCTCCTGATATTTTGCATATGTAAATAAGTACCTACTCAATAAGTGCTGAAAGTTCAATACTAATTGCATGAATTTTAAATGAATTAAATCATTTACACGGTACCGATTATTAATATCAAAGTATGATGTAGATTGTAGATAATTGGACATTTCAAAGTACAATATCATGTTCAAGGCGATAATAACTAATTTATGAAACTCTTATCTTGTACAGTTTGTTTATTTTCTAGAAAATTGTTCTAGACTTTAATTATGTGCAATTAACTAGCTAATTAGTATATGTTGGCCGTCTTTGGTATTATGCATAGAAATCTAAATAACAAGACACTAGAAGTCGTAAGCGTGCGTGACCTTGTCGCCACTCAGGTGATTTGCACATCACCAGTGCATTCGTCAGTGTTCAGTTGCTCTGGAGACGTATGAGTGTATACATGGTGTGTTTCAGCAATTCCCATTGCGGAAATTCTTCCACAAGTTGTAGTTATACTTATAAAGGAATAATATTTCATCGGAAAATATTTTTTTTTAGAAATAATGCCGTTTTTCCTTAAAATTATAGAATATTTACAAGTATTACGAGTGTCACCATAGTAATCGAAATAACAATGAATGACACAGTCGACCATTCTTATTATCACGTTTGTTCGTATTGGAGCAAAAAGTCTCATATACTTAGGGATGTTATTCTAAAATAAACCGTAAATTCGTGCGTTAGGATACATATTCAAAAGCTTAATTTAATAGATAAGTTAGTTTTCACTAAAATCAAGCTGTCCAATAAAAGGCATAGTTTACTTGTGTGTACTGTTTAGCTTTCGGTTTGAATGTGTTGATTTTGGCGACAGCGGTTTTCATACGAATTATGACATTATAGCCCTTCTATGTGTCTTGTTATTTAGATTTCTATGGTATTATGTATAGTCGGTAAGTAACTACTTATATATGTTAGTTAATGTATTAAGAATATTATGCTTCCTGCAAAAAATATGTTGCACCCATGTTGCACCAAAATTAATTTTATTGAAATTTAGAATACTTACAGATATATCCAAATTGCAGGCAAATCTAGATGGGAATAAAATAAAATTACTGTTTTAATTAAATTGCATTAGTTATCAAGTTTGAAAGGTTTTGCTTATCCTTTCAATAAATACGAGTGAATAAACGATAATATTCTGACCTTGCTGGTCGTGATCTTTATTGACCGACGTACCTACATTTATTATTATTAAAATTATTTCATATGCTTCATAGTTAAAGGTATACAAACATGTACTTTAAAAACTACAAAAATATAAATTTAAATTCAATTTATAACTCCGATCCTGAATATATAATACCTGATTATGTAGTATGTTCTATGCGTTAGCATATGAATTAGGATAAGCAAGATCACGATAAATTTAAAGAAATTTTTCTTATCAAGAAGTAAATTTAGAAATTTCAGTTCAAGTTGATGCTATCACATAATACCAACTATGTACGTAGGTACAATTAGGTACAATATACATTTCATGCTAATTCTTTTAAAAGCTCACGTCCACCGCACAAGAATTACATCTCCCATCGGTCTATTTATAAGGTTCCCACGCAGTTAGATCAATTAGTTTTCTATAGCTCTATGTTCGAAGCCGACACCGCGGCAAAGCGATCGGTTTTGCTCTGACGATTATGCACTTCATTTAATTGTTGTACCTACTGATTGTTCAATATGAGTGCTAAGAATTGGGTCACTTATACTATAAAAAGGTTAACATGTAATCTATGTAGGTATAGTGTAGTAGATGTATTTTTAGTGTTATTAAAACATGCGTCACGATTTGTGAAGCTTTTTGAGAAAGTCAATCGACTACAGACTAAATAGAGCTAGGCTAAACCGTGTAAGTTTGAATTATGGAGAAGCTTTGAAACTTTTGCTCGTGTCATTCCTATCTACAATGTCAATTTTATTTGAACTATTATTTCTTATTTCGATTCGTATAAAAAATCCGTAACTATGTAGGTGTAATGTGTATGTGTAATGTAAAATTGAATAGACTCATAGAGCATTTTCACAGTTTTTGTAGCTGGTTTGAAATTCTGTCAGCTATTCGTGTCTCAGTTTATTGACAATTACCCAAAGATAATGTAATTTGATCTAGAACGGGTCCCGGCTCCAGCTGAGCGAAATTCCGAACAATGTAGATCAGACTCAACGGTTTGCGAAACTGTGCTTTATCTAACTTACTCTTTTGAGAATCGAGAATGTAGTATATAATGTTTAATATTATAATTTAATGTTATGAGAAATTTGATTTAAGGTTTTTTAGAAGTGGATAAAGGTCCTATAAGAATATAATTCGTAGAATTGCTTGTTTTTTTAAGAGGGTGTTAAGCTTGAAGAAAGAACTCATACCTAACTACTGTAATATCTTCTTTATCCGATTTTGACAAACCGTAAGAAATTAAAAGTAGGTAAGTACATAACTATATAGTATAGACAAAATAACAGTACAAAATAAATAAAGATGAATATGCATTATGCATACAACTATTAATAGCATCTTCTGGATATCACCGTTTCAGCATTTACATGAATTTTGCAACATATTGCAATGTCTTGTTTGTTTAATTTTAAACTATAGCACAATTATTCTAAATAAACAACTGCATATAAAATGATGATAAATATGGAAATAATTTTTGCAAGCTTGTTCAAATGTTTTACAAGTTTTAGTACGACGGAGTAGAAGTTTCAAAGTAAATAAATACCTACCTATACCAAATTAAATTTTTTTATAATGTCTTATTTCTTTTATAACAATAGATATCAAATACGCAAAGAATTAAAGAATGAACTCATAGAGCAAACACTTAGAAATACCATTAGACCACCCAAAGAGATATAACAATCATAGTCAAACGAAACAGGAATGGCCATTGTGATGCTAATGAAATGGCTGCTATTGGTGAACTGGCAGTGGAAGGTGAAGAATTTTTTCATGTGTTTACTCTTTACTTACTTTGAAGTTATGTAAATATGCTTTTAAACGTAACGACGCCATAGACGACTTACAATAAATAAGAAAAACCGGCCAAGTGCGAGTCGGGCTCGCGCACAAAGGGTTCCGTAGCAGCAAATATAATAAATTACAGTTAAATCAACCTATCTCAAAAACTATAAGAGATACTTTGATCAAACCAAAAATCGTTGAAAGAGTTAATTAGCATGCATCACCTCTATTTTTTTTAGAATTTTACACCCCGTAGTTATAAAAATAGAGGGGGGGGGACATACTTTTTACGACTTTGAGAGCTGATATCTCAAAAACCGTTCACTTTAAGAAAAATGTTTTTTAGAAAACTTTATATCATTTTAAAAGACCTTTCCATTGATACCCCACACGGGTATGTACATCGAAAAAAAAAATTTCATCCCTCAGTTACATGTATGGGGGGCCCCACCCCCAATTCTTTTTTTTACTATTTAGTGTCATATTTTTGTAGCGGTTCATACAACACATATTCCCATCAAATTTCATCACTGTAGTACTTATAGTTTCCGAGTAAATCGGCTGTGACAGACGGACAGACGGACAGACGGACAGACGGACATGACGAAACTATAAGGGTTCCGTTTTTGCCATTTTGGCTACGGAACCCTAAAAAAAATAGAGCGTGTGTGCCGAGCACACGTGTCAGAAGTGCAACTTCTTTGGCAAGATCGAAGATACCAAAATCGTCAAATTACTCCATGGCGTGACGGTATTGCCATGACGCGACGCGTTGCGCGAAATTTTACTCTCAACGCACCTAAATAGGTATGTTTCACTCCAAAAAATGAAAATAAATTTTAGTTACCTACATTTAAAAAGCAAAAGAGCGTCGTTTTAATTTATTTCATCATATCCAATCTCTATCTGTATCCTTATCCGCAATTTAAAGAGAGTCATTGTAAACTTTCCCAAACAGCCGAAAAGCAAACAATATGTTTAGTTTGACATGCGGCATGTTTATGTTCATTAGAGCTGCTTGTAGACAGTGCTTGTAGATAGGCTTTAGGCTGCGTTCACAGGCAGCGACTGCGATGACCCCGACAATGCGTTATGCGACTGTCGAGACGTGTGTTTAGTTTCATACAAAATATCAGGAAGAAATAAATTATTTACGTACGTTATTCATTAATCACTATGTCACTACGTGAACGTGGATTTAAATGTTCTTTGTATTCGAACTTACGTATAATATATTTTCGGTCTACTCCCGCCTCCGCTATGCCTTTCACTATAATCTTACCTTTAGCTTGTAAAGCGTAGGAGCATACATGTATTCAGTATTTCTTTGATTCAAGATCATAATACCATTACTAATTAATATAGTGTTACATTATGTTATGATAAATGAAAGCGATATTACGTATGGGCGTTTATTTTTAAATCCGTGGGAAGTCGTAAGAAATCGTCGTGTTATATGGAATACGAGGGTAATAATTTTAGTACCTAGAAAATGTTTAAAAGTCCTAAATGCTACTGCAATTACTACTAATGAGTATAATTAGTAAGAATAAAATAAATAGTCTCAGTAGGATAAATAGTCGCAGTCCTTGGTACTTGCGATCATAAATTATTGTGTGTCGAGCCCGTACAATGCCAGGGTTCCGTAGTATAATACATACATACATTAATATAATATTATAATATAGTTTACAGTAATAGGTATAAGCGACGGCGCGCTATAATACAACATAAATAAATTATAAGCCAGTAGCTAGGGAATGCAATCCCGACTCGAGATTGCAAATTCGGGATCCCGCGGGATTAGAAATATCAATCCCGCGGGATCCCGGAATTTTCGGGATCCCGTCTAATTTAAAAAAAATGTTGAGTTCAGATGACTGAAAAAGCTAATAACTGCTTGTTTGTGATTTGTAAGGTTAACTCAAATAACATATTACTCGAAAGAAAATAAAAACCTTTATTCTTTAATCTTACCAACTAAATAATAATCAGGTTGTAAAGAAATTAACGAAGATAAATTAGGTAATCAAAACAATAAGCTTATTTCAAGGAAATTAGGAAAAAAAGTGATTTTGAAAATGTTAAATGACTCCTTAAAAAACAAAGGGTATTAATAGTTTCATCTGCTAAACGGCATCTAATGTCCGTTGCAATGTACCCCGCTGCTGAGAATGCCCTCTCCGACTCAACGCTGGTTGGCAACAGCGTGGCGATTCGCCACTGGCGAAGCAATTATACAGGGTGTAATCGTTAAGTGTGCACAGGCGATTATTCCGTAACTATTGCAGATTTCAAAAAACTTTAAACTGATATCGAAAGCCCTTTACTTAACGAGTAAAATGACATTATTAACTTTTTGAAGTAAAACTTCTTTAGGCGCGACTAGGGAGTAACTCAGATTTTTTTTCTGACGGAAGTAACGCTTACTATAGTCTGCGTAGTTTCCGCCATTTAAAAATAATAATTCTGATTGGTTGTAAGTATATGTCATAACTCATATACTACACGCTTCTTGACTTATACGCCAGCTAGTGGCAAATATCATAATCAATTAGGATTATTTATTTTCAAATTTTCAAACGGATCAATTGTGAATAGCAAAGTGAATGAAAAATTCAACAGTTTTAAAAACATTATTTTAAATTGCAAAATTTTTTGAAAATCTCTAAATATACTTGTTTATTTATTGCTTTTAAAATAAGTAAATTAAAAATAAAAAAAAAGTGTGTGCGTGTAACCTTTACGCGCGATTGAAGTAAAACTTCTTTGGCGTTGACGACATATATCACTGAAATGATTAAATATTAACTTAAATAAATAAATATTATATTATAATTTAATTATATTTATTATTCATGTGCTTTACAAAGATTATTTAAATGTTATATTAATATTATTCATTCGAAACAGGTAATTGAATGTCATCATAATTTCTTACGTACGAAATTATAGGTTTGTGGTAACTATAATGTGAAACATAAATTTTACTCTCTAAATTTGCTACTTTTCTTGAAAATACAGCATCTATCGTTGTACCGAAACGCGTTGTTGAATGAAGTCGAGAAGTATTCATAGATAAATCAAATTTTTCTTCTAAAAAATCAATTAACGGCTGAGATTCCTGAGAGCGAAAATTAACATTAAAATCTCCAGTTAGAATCATCGGTAATTCATGATAATTACTATTTAAAAGTCGAGAACCTTCAATTGTGAAGTGAAGTAATTGCTGATGAATAAATTTTATGATATTTGTCAGGCTAGTATTTGTAGAAATATAAATAACAACGATAATCACAGGTTGGTCATTCGTATTAACACATCGAACCAAGGCGATGTCACCAATTTGTGAAACCTCATCGGAAATTTGTGATAATATAGTTGGTGAAATATTTTGAATTGGTGTTACATTAAAATATTACAACCAATATTGATGTATCTGATGGCTTAGCCAACGGTTGTGTTGGAAAGTTAGTGTATATTGAACGTGATGACAGTGATAACATCATACGCTTATGGCTTGAGTTTCCTGGTAAGATAGGAGAGAAAATTAGGAAAAAAGCTGCCCATCATATTCAAACTCTAAACATTAGTAGAACAGCAGTCCCAATTTTACGAAGATCGTCATCTGTACCAATGAATAGAAATAAGACAATATTTGCAAAGAGAAATCACTTTCCATTAGTATCTGCTTGTGCGCTTACAATACATAAGTCTCAAGGTGGTACTTTTGATCAAATCGTTTATGAATACAATAAAAGTCACAGTCAGCAGCTGTTATATGTAGCATTATCACGAGTAACTGATATAAATGGATTGTTCATTGTCTCAAACACCGATGACAACAAATTTTATCATGGAAGAAAGCGTCCAGGGGGAATAGTTGATTTACAGTGTGAATTTGAAAGACTTTCAAATTCTCGCCTAATAACACAACAGGAAGAATTATATAACCTTGTAAATGAGAGTAACATTACACTATTTTCCTTCAACTGCCAAAGTTTACGTGCTCATGTTTCTGATCTGAATGATAAAGTATTAAAAAGGTCCACATTGCTGTTATTTTCCGAAACTTGGATGAAAAATGACGAACAAATTCTTATTGAAAATTTTTATTGCGTTACCCAATACAAACGACCCAACTCAACTGCTGGTGGAGTAGCTGTATATCATTCATCTACAGATACACTGAACAATGTAACACCAATTCAAAATATTTCACCAACTATATTATCACAAATTTCCGATGAGGTTTCACAAATTGGTGACATCGCCTTGGTTCGATGTGTTAATACGAATGACCAACCTGTGATTATCGTTGTTATTTATATTTCTACAAATACTAGCCTGACAAATATCATAAAATTTATTCATCAGCAATTACTTCACTTCACAATTGAAGGTTCTCGACTTTTAAATAGTAATTATCATGAATTACCGATGATTCTAACTGGAGATTTTAATGTTAATTTTCGCTCTCAGGAATCTCAGCCGTTAATTGATTTTTTAGAAGAAAAATTTGATTTATCTATGAATACTTCTCGACTTCATTCAACAACGCGTTTCGGTACAACGATAGATGCTGTATTTTCAAGAAAAGTAGCAAATTTAGAGAGTAAAATTTATGTTTCACATTATAGTTACCACAAACCTATAATTTCGTACGTAAGAAATTATGATGACATTCAATTACCTGTTTCGAATGAATAATATTAATATAACATTTAAATAATCTTTGTAAAGCACATGAATAATAAATATAATTAAATTATAATATAATATTTATTTATTTAAGTTAATATTTAATCATTTCAGTGATATATTATGTCGTCAACGCCAAAGAAGTTTTACTTCAATCGCGCGTAAAGGTTACACGCACACACTTTTTTTTTATAAATAAAACGAGAAATATCCAAAAATGTCACTTGAAACGCTCCCATATATTTAGTATGAAATATGACTATTTCATACATTTAATATGAAAGGTTTTGCTTTTTTATTTGATTTTGTGCTTTAATTACTTCGCTAATTTTAATGAAAGTTCATTCAGAAACTGTAAATAGAGCTCGATGTGGAATACAATGGTATTCCATATCGAGGATGCCATTTCGAACATTTGCTTTGAATACAACATGTATGGGAAATCAAATGTATGGGAGCGTTTCGTGTAACATTTTTGGATATTTCTCGTTTTACTTTTAAAAAGTTCTTATTGTCATTTTACTCATTAGGTATATTACTTTCAATATCAGTTTAAAGTTTTTTGATATCTATAATAAGAATAATCGCCTGTGCACACTTAACGATTACACCCTGTATGCAAACTGCAAAAATCGCCCCCTTGTTCCTCCACACTCAAACAAATCCATTTCTTTTTTAATGGTAGATTCTAATTTGTCTAAGCTCGTGGACGTGGATATACGTGCAAAAGGACTTTTAGAAGCCGCTTGCGCCCCGAGTGGTTGTGTGTTGCGTCGCTGACCACTGCCGCCCAATCCCGTCAATCTCGAACGGGATCTCGTCATATAATGCGTCGGGATTGATCCCGAAAAATTACACGAGATCTCGCGAGATCGGGATCCCGCGGGATCGGGATTGCATTCCCTACCAGTAGCCACCGCCCTCACTTCGCTGTGCGTTAACAACTATTCTTTAATAAGTATTATTTGAGAAATATGGTATCTAACGGTGAAAACTGCATCAAAATCCGTTGCGTGGTTTAGAAGAAGACTTACAAAGGCACAGGTAGATGTGGAGGGTGAATTTGTTTTATTCAATGTAAATTAAATCAAATAAAATAACAATGCACTTCAAAGGTCGTATAAAATAATGTATTTAATGACAAGATAATATAATAAAATTGTATAATTAAAGGTGGATTTCCTTTGGCATTGCTAATGTGTATATATTTTTTAGGAAAAGCCTTTGTCAGGATGCGTGCGCAGCCAGGCGTCGTGTCTTGAGGTCGCCGCGCCGGTTATTTCTGGAATGTGATTTATTTCATATTAATACCATTTATAAGAACTAATAAGAAAAAAAAAATGCAAAACTATTTTAACATAATATGTCTTAATAGATTACGGGAAGGAGTATTCAACAATTTATATTCCGAAACTTATCTTCACAAAAAACAATTTCACACCACTACAGACTGTAGTCAAATATAAAACTACAATTCCAATGTCAGGTTGCAAACAAAAGCTTTAAAATTAATTGCCGTTTAAAAATAACAAAGATAACTTCCCATTCAATAACACATTATGCTCTGCAGACTGCAATCACACCATTTGAAAAGTAATACCTACCAATTTAAATATTACACCTATACCTACTTAATTATATGCAAGTGATTGATTCGCTTGGCCGGCTTTATTGAGAAATCAAAGATATAATCTAATATGTGTGGTATTAGAGGCTAAACATAAACACAGATGATGACATGATATAGAATATAGGGCAAAACGTGTAGAAAATATAATAATTCTAAACAATTAATGACGAGATATTGTTTGGATTCGCTTAAACTTTTTTCCTATGTGTGGGTACAGCATGATAACTGGTGAGTTTAAACATAATAATACGTGGCATTATTTAGAAAACAGAAAAATATTTTAGTTTTTTAATTAATTTTAGCTCATATTAAGAAGTATTTAGTTAAGTATTTAAAAACCAAGAAAATTTATTACTAATTTTCCCGTTTTGTATTCATAGATGAATGTTGTCGATTATTATATTATGGTATACTTACAAGTCTCTAAATATAAGAGAAACATAGCGTGTGTGAACTTTAAACTTTTTTTGTTGTTATCCATTGTGCACAGACAACATAATATAATTTGTGATATTGTCGAAAGTGAAATAACGAGCGCAAAAACGCTTTTGTTGTGTAATATGTTATTTTAGAAACATAATAGGTTGTGTCGTGTTCGTAAAAAGATAAAAAGTCGAGTCGCAAATTTCTTTCTTGCGAAAATTAGTAGATATTTTAAGCGCAAGTTTCCTTCCTTATAAGTATTTATAGTTTAATTATGTAGGTACTTACTTTAAATGTGTAGTATGTAAGTATAGGAGATAAAAAATAAAATATATTTATAAAATTTTACAAACCTTTATAATCACTCAATAAAAGAAACCTTTAAAAAAACCATCTGAAGTTCTTATGTAATATGATATAATTATTCCAAATACGTATCAGTCCCATTGTCCATATTATGCGTGTTACGTAGACAACCTACAAGTTTACTTCACGAGCGTGTGACACACATTACGTATAAAATATAAATTTATTAAGACATTATTTTTTTAGCTTTCACTTCGAAAGGGCAAGGAATCGGTAGGTAGCGTATTTGCTCATAGTTCAACTTATGTATCTAATATTATCTTTTGAACGTGTTGCTAATTGCTATCAGCGTTGATTATACCGAGGACACCCAATAAACTGTGTAAAACATATATGGTTTTTCTAATAAATATATTTTTCATTTTTTCAATAAAACGTATTCCGTACTTTAACGAACAATATAATAAGTACAAGGGTTTACAGGCAATTTTATTTCCATTTAACTTTAAAGCCAACAAAAACCACCGTAAGCTACCAGTTTGATTATCTATTAACATAGTTATATCATTTTTATAACACCAAGGCCATTCTACTAATTTATTCTGAGCAGTAATAAAATTACGTTTTTGGCATAATCATAATAAAGCGAACTTTCCTGAAACTGAACGTAACTTCGAAAGCGAAAGTTGTACGTGTCACCTAAAACGCTAAACTTATTAAATAACAAAGCTAATCATTTCTAGTTTTTAGTCACTTAAAACACTTAAAATTACCAAAACCGGTTGAAAGCAACCTACAGAAATCTATATTATATTTTATTATGTATTCGTTATTTTAAAACAAAATTTGCTTGTCAAGTACATCTGACGAACACATTGAAAATTATAATATTTTAAAACCTATTTAGTAACATGTGTTTTGCAATAAATAAATTGAGTTTAATAAACCCACAAAATAAACACTTGGCTAAAACACTTAGCACATTGCAATTCGCAAATTAGACATACGGAGAAAGGTGAGTGAACGTTAGAATAATTTCATAAGAACTAAATTGAACACGATTTTCTTTTCCCAGAAATAGTGATTCCACGTTACCATTAAATTCAGAAATAACAGTAACAATCTAAACGACTGTTTATAAGCAGTTAGCACAATAATAAAAGGTCTGAGATAACCACTGGTCAAAACGGTTTCACTCGTGAAAGCCATCTTGATTTATTATAAGTAGAATAATGGTAGCTTGTAACGTCTCCACTCTCCGTAATAGTAGTATTTAAACAATTCACAGATATAAAAATAGGAATAGCAGCGTGTAAAAAAGTAAAGGAAAAAATATTTTTACATATAATGGCAAATGGCAAACCTAGCTATTGAATATCATGAATTCATTTCAAACAGATGTCATATGTGTAATTAATTAAACAAACAAATCAAGTTCTACATAAGTGAGAAAATAAACTTTTATTACAACACTAATGCAAATAAATCAATCATGAGGTCTGTGCAGGAAATCTTCAATTCTCAGTTTTCGACAGGTTTCGTATAGGTAGGAACATACGTTTACTATCTCAAACTTAGCGTTTAGAGCCTAGTACATATTTGCATTATTTATTATAACTAAAATACGTATATTTACATATGTATAGGCAATTGATATTCGACACCAGAAACGTGAATAATTGGATTTTGACGTGTTTTCACAGACGCGGACGCCTTCACGTGTACGTACTCTTGTAAGTTGTAGCGTCAGGACTAGGTAATTAGAACAATTTTTGTTGATACTGCAAAACATAAGTGTTTACTGATTTATATACCTTCATCTTATTTAGGAATGCATAAATAAAACAAGTAGGTACCATTTGTTCGACAGTATATTTTTCCATTTTAAATGTGAAAATAACAAAATAGCAGCAACATGTTATAATATGGTGAACTGACATAATAACTCAAGTTATAAATAATTTATATTAGGCTAAGTTAAATACTGTTAAGTGCCTCAGATTTTGCTTCCACTGAAAATTGGTCATAACTCATAAGGACGCAACCTCTTGATCTCAAACATAGATCATAGATGAATCTAGTTCACTATAAATTATAATGTGTAAATTGCGGTCTAATACCAGTTCTAATAAAAATATTAAATAAGTTATCTCAGAAACCGGTCCCGGCGGAAAGCTATGTTGAGATGAACAAACATGTGATAAGCAAGGCTTCCTTTAGGATAATTGATAAGGAACCGCAGCTTTACCCCATTTTTAACCGGCTTCATAAAAGTTCAACCGGTTCGTTTTGAGTCAGCTTCATTCATTGCATGACGAATTATAATTTCTCAATTCGAAAAGCTTTATTTTATACGTTGAAAAATAAAACCGGATATATTATGTCGGTGTATATAGGAACCTCGTTGTTTTCGCATTATGGTATAGGTTTTTTTCTAATTTCTTAGTCATCATATTATGATATAATATATAAATTATATTCGTGAATTTGCTTAGTCTGCTTATTAGTCAGTCAATGGTACCTATGCTAAGAATATTTATCTATAAAATCAACATAGCTGACAAACTTATACTTTTTTATTTTATTTTAAAGCATTGAATAACCTTACCTTACTCTCATGCGAAAATCCAGACCCCTCACACCATCGAATCTACATATTTTTATATTCCCAAAATGATAATTAATATGAAAGATGAGTGAAAACGCATCCGCATACCTCTGCAATGAATTAAAAAGCGCTTAGCTCGTGCGGAGCGGCTCACCGGCTCACTGCTGACTGCTGAGTGCTGACCCACAAAACATTCATTACCGAACTATTTATCATCCAATGAAAGTTGATCACTTTTGCTTATTATTTCGCGTCGTTTTGCGCTCTGTCTGTTTGCTATCGTTTAAAAAATTTGTATGTATATGTATTATGTACTTACTAAGAGAATGTACATGTACATTATATTTTTCCTTGATTCACCCGATTATAATAAAAAATAAGAATTTTGAACAATTCTCCTTAATTAAGAATGTTGCTGTTCTCAGTACAAAAATAGTAATAAATGGCATAATCTCTATTTATTTTGTACATCATAATATACCAATCTTCTTAACGATCTCTACAACAAATTTAAGAGTCATTCGCATTTCTTTTGGTTATGTTTTCAATCAGTTCTCCAATGTTGTATATCGTACTGCATCATCGTAGAAAGTGTTCTTATAATATTATGTATCATTAGCACCAGATTATTTGTTAATGAATTATTGGCGCCAAAACCTTACCCCTTGTAGCGGTAAAATGTCGGGCGTAACACACCGTTAGATAAAACGCTTACTTCCTCTCTTGTCTATCTATTTGGGTTGTTGAGGAAGTGATTATGAGGAAGAGGAGGAGGAAGAGGAATTTTCACACACAAATTTAGAGGATGCGGATGAGGATGAGGATATTTTTTTGAGGAAGAGGATGCGGATGAGGAAGCGGAAGAGGAAGCGGATGAGGATGAGGATGATAGGAAATTATAATCAAAATTAAAAAACAAAAACTTTTAAAATTAAAACAAAAGCCATTATTCTGTCTCTACTCTCTACATATTAATGTTTAAGGTTAAGGGAGGTTAGCTCGCCCGATCGCGAATCTACAAAACCTGTAAGTACTATACTATTTGAGTCACGAGCCGGACTTAGATGAGTTTTTTTTTATGCATATTACTCGAAAAAACCTAATCTATATCAGTGCCAGAAGCGACATTAGGCGATTTCCACAAAAAAAAAAACTAACTGGTAGATATTATTAGGTATGTAAGCTTAAACAACTTGTTTGTTTTTTAATTTAAAATGACTTTTGACAAACATTATTTGGTAAAATATGTTTCTTCTGAGTATGAGAGAAAATGTTATATTATTATGTTTAGAGATAAGTGTTAGGTGCAGATATAAATATGGCGGTCTCTACTCTTGTTCGTTAGTAGAGTCCGACTCGTAACTCAAATACATAGTTTAAATAGGCTTTGTAAATTCGCCGCCCGATCTGATCAGCATCCTCATAAATTTCCTCTAAATTTTGAGGAAGCGATAGCGGAAGAGGATTTTTTTATTTTCATTTTTGAGGAAGCGGTAGAGGAACCCAAAATATTGCGGAACTTCCGCATTATGAGGAAGCGGAAGAGGAATCCTCAACAACCCTACTATCTATACTAATATTATAAAGCTGAAGAGTTTGTTTGTTTGTTTGTTTGTTTGTTTGTTTGTTTGTTTGAACGCGCTAATCTCGGGAACTACTGGTCCGATTTGAAAAATTCTTTCAGTGTTAGATAGCTCATTTATCGAGGAAGGCTATAGGCTATATATAATTACGCTACGACCAACGGGAGTGGAGCTACGGGGGTGAAACCGCGCGGAGCAGCTAGTTCTATATACATATAATAAATCTGTAGAAGGGTAATTTCTGTACATTGAAAATATTGAAAAAATAAATAGCAGGGGGTGTTACTGGATCGATACCAAACCCAAATATGTGATTAAAAAAATTTTTGTCTGTCTGTCTGTCTGTATGTGAAGACATCACGTGAAAACTACCGGTTCGATTTCGATGAAACTTGGTATAATTATACCTTATTATCCTGGGCGTAAAATAGGATACTTTTTATCCTGGAAAAATACGTAGAAAAAAAATTAATCTTAATTTTTCAGTTTTATCCATAGACGTTGTTCTGTAGAACCGCGAACACGTTGCGTATTATTATAGGCCTAGCCGTATTTGGGTCCAATAGATACATATTTATAAGATGTCATTGTCAGAGTTACTCAAAATGGAGAAATAAACCATCCACGCGAAAACCGACATCCGCGCGGACGGAGTCGCGGGCGGAAGCTAGTCTTTAATATTAATACTTCCTTTTGAACCGGTTTTAAAACAAACACTTAAAAATCCTTATAGGAAAGTGTTTAGTCTTCTATAATTTAAAGCAGAAGTTTATAAGAATGGTGAAAAATGCTATGACTCTTTTATATAAAAAGGACTTCTTATGGTGGCTATTTGCCATGACTTTAATGTCTCAATACTTAATCTATTGTTTTATTAGATAATAGACAGGCAATAATGCGGGTGAATTCACGCCCCGATGTTTGTGGGTTCCCATGACCACAAAAAATGTTTTGTTTTAATATTTTCTCACAGCACGTGACAGCACACGAAAAATACTTGATATACTTGTGTGTATTATGTTCCAAAGTTTTATTAAGTGCTTTACTGTCACATTGTTCTTTTAGTTTTATGAGTTTAAATCGGACGAAAAGAGGCACATTGGGCATGTAGGTACCTATAATGCAAAATAATAATATGCCCTAGTTGTTATATATCATATAACATAGGATATGTATGTACATATCATATAACATAGGTATCCGCTCCTTTTTGTCTAATACATATATCTAACCTTCCTCGATAAATGAACCATCTGAGGAGTCAATTATTTTTGAAATCGGACCCTTAGTTCCTGAGATAAGCGCGTTCATCTCTTCAGCTTTATAAAATTTATTTGTATTATTTGTTTGATTAAGATACAGTATACAAACTTTATAAATGTATGTTCTTTAAGTTTATTCTAAGTCTATTAAACATCATATTTTGTTCGCGAAGTATATATAATTACAAACGCAATATAATTAAAAAATAGTAAATGCAAACAATGCCACGACAAAGATTGCAATTTACCATGTGTAACAGAACACTTGTAATTTCAATGAGCACTAATTAGCTGGGATCACGCGATTATCGTCAATGTCACTGAGCATTGTCTTACACTTATCTATTATTTATTATCAAGAATCCTTGATTATTTGTTTATTTTATAAAAATTACTCTATAGGCTGTTAGTAGTGGAACTTCATAGGTGGGTTGGTAGAATGGTAGTCATGGTTAAACATAGCCAATATGAAATTGAGTTGGTTGTTTTTCTTTCTAACACTTAACATGTATTGTATTGTATGTATGAAGGATGTGTACAACCACTGATTAGATACCAGGTGCAACGGTAAAACATCTCAAATCCCGGGCGAAGCTCTGGGCGGAAAGCTATCGTAAATGTATTTCTATGTTACAAACCTTACGACAAAGTAATTTTAGCATTAAATATTTGGAATGCATCAAATCTCATCACAAAGACTCACACACTGCAGTGCTCTGTGCTTATTGAAAGTAAACTTTTTGATACTTTTTTACTTTTGAAAGCAGACATTATAAGTTTAAATAGCTGCTTTCAATTTTTTAATAAATATATATTTGGTAACTCTCACTGGATAAGCAATAAAATCTTAAAGTAAACGTTGAAATGTGAAAGTCGAGGCTTATTGCAAACATATTGAGCAAATTTTTAAAAATTAAAAATAATATCTCCGAATCCTCTAAAGCTCATTAATTATATTTACCTACCGTTTTCTTAAAGACTCTCGCCTGACAAAAACTAGAGAAGTATCTAATTTTAAAGTTAATAGATAATTGCAATGTATCGTGTATTAACAAACTCACTTGAACAGAACATCATATCAAGCTTATAGTGAGTAACAAATGAAGCGTCACAGAGTAATTAATAAGCTGCTTCCTGACGCAGAGATTTCTCATCATTCGTAGAAAAAACAATCACTTTCTTAACAGCTAAAGTCTTAACTATGCTAAACAGAGTAGGTAACTCATTGTGATATAGGTAACTCAGGCACACAGCCGTCGTAACTAAACTAATATTATAAACGGAAACATTTTTGTTTTTGTATATGTATGTTTATATTTTACACATAAGCTACTGAAACGATTTCAAAAATTCTTTCACCAGCAGAAAGCCTCATTATTCCTTGGTGTCATAGGTTATAGGTTTTTATTATTTTTTTCATCCAGGGCCAACTCGAGCGCAGGCCGCAGCAGGGACGCCCCGTCCGATTAGGGCCCTTCTGGCCTCCTCCACTCAAGCGACAGCTCAAGCCGAGGTTCGTGGTCCCCGTCAAGGGGGGACGCCCTTGTGCATGTCGCTACCAGGGTGAACCTTCAGTTCACCCCCGCGTCCGCGTTAAAATGTAGAAGCCCTTCTGGCTAACATTGAGAGACACCACACAAAAAAAGAGCAGGGACGAGCGGCTAGTAGGTATTATTATATATTTATTATATTATCTGTGGCGTGGTCAGGGAATCGATTAGAGAATTAGTCCCGATGTCACTAGAAAGCATGGCGACGACGTGTCTCCTTGTCGTGACACCATCACAGAACTATTGATATTCGCCGTGAAATTCAATCTGTAACTACTGAGTTTGTTTAGTGAAATTGTACCTGACAAAAAATCAACTGTTACATAAATAAAAATGGTAACTATTATCAGAATGGTTGTTTGATTTTCCTCAACCTCTCTTCAGCTTTCTAAGCAAGGATATTTGTTATTTCATTTTACACATTAACAATAAGATTATAATATTTATACATCGAAAATCTTTTATCATAATTAGTATCAACTATATTTACTAATATGTAGATATATAGTGTTATATTATCTGGGGTATATCCGTATATATATCTACCTATATGGAGGCTAGACATAACTGAGTATACATACGTAAGAATCTAATATTATATTTTGAAGTATTCAATCAAATTATATCATTTGATGTTGTAAAACTATTCGATATTTCTTGAAATTATTTATTTTTATATTATATATATAAAAAAGCAACCGTAGACAAGTGGCGCCATCTATCAAAGGTGACCGGAACAATTGACAACCATGATTAATTTCCATTACACACAATGTTCTAATCCAAGCTTTATCCAATAAAACGCGGAAAAATACACATTTACCATACAATCACACCTTTCGTTTCACTGTTCTAGTTCATTTACTATCTAAATAAGAATAATAATGCTACCTTTTATAACTTTCATTTAAGTAGGTATATATATAGGTATATAACTACAGATTATTTGTATTAACAGCTTTAACTATACTAAATGTTGTTCTGCCTTACTCTTATCACTTAGGGGAGTGCAAAATAGATCATGGCCTATTTTCAGAACTACCCGATTAGCACACGAAATTTCATGTGAACCGGAGGAGCCGTTTTGGAGGAGTATGGTACTTAATTCTAAGTTCCAATATTGAGACATGAGAAATTTATATATTATATAGAGAAGATAAAATAAATACCTACCTATCCAATAACATTTAAACTGCATCAAAATAAAATAAATTCAGAATACCTACTTTGTTGTGTAATTTCCAAGAAAATATAAAGGCTTCGCAGCCAATATCCTGTTATGAATAAAATTGTCAAGTGGGAAATTTCCTCACACGCTCTGACTCGTATCGGAAATCTGAGAGCAAAATATATACAGCATCCATTTTAAATTATTATTATTTTTTTATTCTTTAGAGTATCTTTTTAAATACTTACACTAATTAACAAAAGTAACCTAATACCTTTATACGCGATACGACATTTTATTAATAATAATAACTTTTACGTTCTTATGACTTACAACCACAGCTTACAACAGTATCAAATTAAAACAAAACAGTGAAAGTCTCATCAAAATCGGTATAGCCGTCTTTGGACAATGGACAGTCTGTCAACGGAAATACTAGAACGGCAACGCCATCTAGATCCAAACTATGAAACAAAGGAAGCCAGGGCGATTATAATTAGTACATACAACATACATAGCAGGTAATAGTTATACCACAGACTAGATAAATAATACTACGTATAAATATACTATACAGCTTTCAATGCGTGGTCATTGAAAATGTAAAGTAATTTTGAAAATTCAAGTGCCACTTGACATGATTCTATTATATCAGAATCATATTCGTCACAGGAGTAATAATATCATGAAACAATTTTGATCGCCTATAGCACAGGTCTAGTACCTAGTTTAGGCGATTATCGTGTCTCATATCATGTATGTAAACTTTTTTATAATGTGGGTCCAAATAAATATTTTTCATTATTCATTTTTTTCATTTCAATTATTCACGCGATTTTAGTAAAATTTCGTCAGATAGCATAAGAATTATTGTCCTCGAAATTTCAATAAATTGGTAAAGGGATTTATATTATTATGTATAACGTCACGACGAATATCTACTATTTTGCCGTTTTCATTCTGTAGGCGCAAGTCATTTTAAATGTATAAATTAACCAAGAAGTCAAGAACTAACCCAAAATACAAGATTTGGAATAGTAGAAGTATAACAAGAGACAAACTTTTACTTACCTATATACAAATAAAAACAAATAACCAGATGTGTCGTTAACTCGACAACAGCTCGACACCGTTTTTTACATATTTTTGTAAGCAGTAAGGCACAAGCTACTATTTACATACGATAAACATTTAAAAATCTGCCAAAAATAGCAGATGGTACCGCGCCGCGACTAACGGCAGTTTCCACAATATTACTAACATGACGTATTCTCTGGCCAGTACAACCAGTTGCAAGCACTTCAATGTAGTTTCATAAGACGTATAGGTTATTTACTAGGTTTATTACTTAATATCCTATTTAAATCTCTTATATATAAAATTCTCGTGTCACAATGTTAGTCTGCATACTCCTCCGAAACGGGTGGACCGATTCTCATGAAATTTTCTGTGCATATCGGGTAAGTCTGAGAATCGGCCAACATCTATTTTTCATATGTAGGTACCACGAGCGAAGCCGGGGCGGACCGCTAGTAATATATGTATAATATTATGTTAACAGTAACATAAATACATTTGTCGTAGCTCTATCGCGTGCAATATGCTTCAATTGTGCCGGACATCATGGCATTAAATTATAATGAGATTAGAATATCAATTGATTTCCAGTTTCCATAGTCATATAGAGTAGGTTGGATTTCTCTCATGTTGTGTTTAGCGATGCATAGATATCACTGTATTTACATGCTTTGTCTTTGATATTATTACAGGTAAATTCCGGTGTCGGGATAGTGTCGCTTAAAAATATGAAAAAATATACCTACTTAACTGTAGTGGATCTCTGCTCCGTTGCTTGTTCATGAGAGATAAATACAGGGCACATTCCTATTTCCTACAAAGTATTTTTTGTCATGTATTAACTAATTATTATTTAATCTAAAATAAAAATAATGTACATATTTTCATTCATCTGGCTGAGCAGGGATGCAGTTATCTTGTATCTAACATATTCATCGTTCTCGCATCAAATAATTTACCAACATATTTTCAAGGAACAAAATATAATAACGTAGATTCGAATGACGTGATGAAAATCTTTGTATTATTAGTTCTAAATTTTTGCAACGTGACAAGTACAAAATTAAGCAAATTAGATACAATTACACACTATGGCTTCCACTAATCACATTTTTCGGTTTCTATTCGATAAGTCGAGTTAGTCACGAGCGTTCTCATCGCTTCGATATTAGCAATAACGTTAATTTCAAAGATGAAACTGTAGTACTTCACAACTAAATGCTGCAGTGCAGCGGCTATTATTGGTATCATATATTGTGCAACATGATGTAGGTTTAGTCCCATGTCATGGCAACATATCTAGAAGGTAAGAATGTTGATTATTTATTTATTTATTTATTTATTTATACATCTTATTATTACATATTATTATGAGTTTTTATGTGAAGAAGTAAAATATGCATTTTTGATTGGTTTCTTAAAAATACGTACGAAGGCGTATCAGATGTAGTATAATATAATTTGGAAAATCCAAAAGTGCACGCCTCATAATTTTTTTTAATAATTATTTATTAATTATTATTTTTGTTTATTTAATAACAATTAAACCACATCGAATCAGACCCTGAAAAATGAAAGGGTTCTATTCCTGAGCATACTCAAGCGTAAGAGAAAAAAAAAGACACGATTATATTCTGTCCATTATATTATTTGCTTTTTGACAGCTTCACGCCCATGTAGGATTGTATTGTCTATGTTAAGATTTCATACAAATAATTATCGTACTTCATGGACAGGTCCCGCCCACTTAGTGATGCCTACACAGAATTATTCAATGATGGGTCGATAGATTAAAATAATCGATAGAAATACTCTGTAAAATATATCCGATACAGAAAAACTCTTCTATTATGTTATATAATTTAAACGTAAAGACAACCAAATTGTAAGATAGAAACCAATAAATAATAAAATATTAGTTTAGTTTAGTTTTAACATACAATGCATAGATATGTGGTCTTATTATTACATATCTTATTAGTACGTTTACGTTGTAATTATTATTTACGTACCTGATTCGATTTATGAAAATATTTTGAATTTATAATTGAAATGGTATCACAATCGATAATCTTTTGAACGTCACTTCTGGTCTCACCCGTCGAGCTGTCAAAAAGCAATTCTTATAGTGGACAGACTTATAGTAAAGTTAATTCGGTCGCTATCGTGTTAACAAGAAAATCCTCCGCACATACAGACACACGGACGTCCAAGACAGAACTTTTTGAAACTGTTTTTTAACTAGTTTAAATAACAAAAATGACATCAAAAATATCATGAATGTTAAAAATAGTGTTTTTTCTTAATATGTGTGTGTATGTATTATCTTACAAGTGCAATGTATGATACATAAAGACATTTTAAGTTTGAAAAATCAGATGTTTTGCGCGAAGTGACAGTAGTACCCACCTCAACGCTTCGCTTATGAGGCGTGCAATACAGAACTAACTTTGCTTCGTTTAGAAATAGTATGAAAACACAGTCGGGACTCAGAGGATAATAAATCAAACATGGTTTGTCATAACGAAATATTAGTAGTTAACAGTCACACCATATTTTTTATCTGAGTATAATTGCACTTTTTCGTTTCAACGACCGCTCGTGTATAGTCAGCCCAAATCTATCATTGCCAAGTTCAGATCTTTCTAGAAACGGGGCCCCTAATTAGTTGTGGTTTCATACAGCACCTTGAACTAAAAATATTAATGTCAAACATAGCTACTTCCTCTGATATTGCTCGATTATGGTGCTAAAAACTTTCAAACCTAACAACGTACGTGAGCGTTGAAAAAGTATCAGAAACCACGGTTAATAATAAGTTGAATGGAATTGGAAGGTGAGAAAATAATGTTCTGCTCCTGACAACATAACATAACCTTTTTATTCTACAAACATAATTATTTAAACACTGTATACCATTTGTTTACCTGACGGTCAGGCGGGTCAGGTTAGGTACCTAACCTGACCATCATAATATGTATAACACGTGGATACTCTATGTCTATTTTGTATATAACTTATATTATGTTGGACTTTTCAATCCTGCTGAAAATATGTTGGTCTGATAAAGACGATATGGGAGTGTGTTTGTAAGAATTCGATCTATTAACCATTGTCAACTGAGAAAATGTAGTGCTTTTGTGCCTTAAGTATGCTATTTTAAAGCATAATATAATGTTTTATTGTATTGAGAAGAAATAAACAACTTAGTATGCCTGTATGGAGTTACAGTGGAGCAAGATAAATTCATTTATATAAGATCAATGACACACCGGACAATGCGGTACAAGATATTTTATTGAATCGAAACATTCTATGCTCTGGTTTTAGTTAAAAATGAAACATAATAGACATTATTGCTTTGCAGTAACAGGTTATTTATTTCCGTCTCCACGTAATTAACATTACAAATGCACAAAGAAATGTACGACTGCGAGAAATGTTGTGATAGTTAGGGCAGGGCGGGCGCATTCATCCGTGACGGGCCTTAAGCAACTGCGGTGCGCACAAAAGTGCTCGAACTGTGTCCCGCGCGCCACTAGTTGGCATGCCGCGATGCCGCGCGCGCTGGTCCTGCTCACGCTGCTGGCGGCCGCCCGCGCCGCCGACGTCTTCGTCATCGCCGACACCGCCAACCAGACGCTCGCCATCGCCGACGCCGTCAACGAGACCATCGCTGACGCCGCTGACATCATCCTGAGCGACGGCAACGACACCCTCACTGATGGAGACCATGAACCTATCGTGCGGAAGAAACGGACATTCGGCGACATCGTGTTCAGAGGATTGGCTGATGTACTCGGGTACAATGTGGCGAGGAAGCCACCACAAGCTTTTGCCTTCCCGCCGCCGGTTGCTCCTGTGCCAGGGATAGATACGCCTCTACAAGCGGCAGCGGGTGCAGCTCCAGCCCCCGCCCCGGCAGCTCCCGCGGCCCCGCCGTGCGCCGCTCCGCGAGCAGCAGCCCCGCCCCCGTGCCGGGCGCGACAACCGCCCCCACCGCCACCGCCACAACCTAAAGCTCGCCCTCCCCCCTGTCCCAAACCTAGAGCCGCCCCGAAGCCTAAACCGACGCAACCGCCGCCGCCTCCTCCTCCCCCACCCTGCGCGTCCCCCCGCGCGAACCCGACCACCGCTGCTCCGTGCGGTGCCCCGGCTCAACCAAAAGCAGATTCTAATCTTGAAACGATCACTTCCAACTTGCGCTTCAACTTTAACTTCAACCGCGCTTTAGCCACTCCCGCTCCTGCGGCCAATGATGATATTGCAGAAGAGGAAGCGCCGCTAGAACAACCCGTCCTCCCTGTCGCACCCATAGCGATCCAGCCTCGCGCGGCTAAACTGCCCCCGCCGGCTCCGCGCAATCCACGCGTGTACGTGGATGCGTTTGTCGTTCGAGATGGAGTTCCGCAAAGAGTGCACACCATTGATGCTAAAAATATAAATAGAGCACAAGTCGCCGACGACGACTATCTCTTCGACGTCGAAGATGAACCACAAAATGAGGAGGGCCAACAGGATCAACTGTATGATGACTACGGGGATGCGCAGGAACTTCGCGATCGTTCTAAAGCTGTACGCGAATTCGGTACCGCCGTCGATCAGTTTTGGGCTCAAAAACAGAAACCTAAGAAAAAACTGCCACTTAATGATTACAGGAAAGTTCATTTCGGCGACCGAGACTTAGGAAATCAACTTCGCCGCAGGAATGATGATGATTCAGAAAATTTCCAGCGAGAACGACCAAAAGCAAATCGTGCTCCTTCACCAGCACCAGATGACGCAGAGAGCGAGGAGGAAAGCGAGGTGACCACTACGACACAAGATCCACGCCGTAAGCTAAAGCCACGCGTGCTTCCACCCACTGAACACAACCCTAATCAAATTGACACGGTCACGGTTCGTGTGCCACCTATCTACAAAGAGAAACGGCCTAAAAAACTACACAGAGAAAGACCGGAAGCTCCGGATCGCGATGAAGATAGCGCGGAGGAGACTCCTAGAGACGAATATCAAGAACATGACTCTGATGCCGATAGTGAACAGAGCGCACAAGTTGAGCGAACGGAAGCTCCAAAGCGTCGACGCCGTCGTAAAAAGAGCAGGCGAGTTCGATCCACCTATAGTCAAGCTTATACGGCCGGTGATTACGACTACTATGGAAAAAAGCTCCCAATATCCGAAGAGGAAGAACATTACAAATCATTAACTATTCCACCGCCCACGAAAGACGCAGATGTAGCGAGACTTGAGGCAGCCGAAGATGAGGGTCATTTCCTCGATGACCATGAGAGACTTCGCGAGGACCCCGAGCGGATACAGGAAAAGAAAAAGAAAGCTAAAAAAGAAGTCGCAGAAGAAAGCAGGCGCGTGGAAGACAGAGAACGCGCTGACGAATCGGAGAGATCAGACGAGAGCGAGCGATCCAGCGAAGATACGGAACGAGCGAGCGAGGCGGAGCGGTCAGACTCCAGCGAACGATCCGACAAACTGAGCCCCAACGCCAGAGTACACGAAACGGGATACAAGAGCAACTATGTACGAGCCACCAACGTCCAGGTCGAAGACGATCAGCCGAAAGTTTCCGTTGTTAAGAGAAAAAACAAAACCCTTAAAAGTAAGCCGTAAACCGCGCCTTGCCCCGACCGGGCACCCGCCATAATTGTAATTATTTATTGTTTCCACAAATAGATTGTGATCGTTTCGAAAGCCCTGAAAACGGCGACCTGTGATTTAGTTCTGTACATAATGTTATTGTTAAAATCTTATATTTTTATATTTAGTTAAGAAAATTGTATTTAAGTTTCTTAATAAATTTCGACAAATCGATTTCATTATTTGCATCGGAGGCGTCGATTGGGGCGCTGGGGCGTGAAATGCGATTTGCACAAGGCGACGTCTCGCAGTGGGTCAAGGTCCGCAGACGCAATAGAAATCAGACTAGCGGTCAGCGGTCAATACCTCCCGTGACAAAAACACCGCACATTTCCTCTTGCTAACCAATTGCTATTGAACCCATGGCTACATTACTTTCTTCAACATGTAATCAACTTTTCATTTATAATCTTACAACCCGATGTGTAGATAGATGACCGTAGTTTGTAAATTATTTATATTTTTAATAATAAAAGAAATTATATGAAAAGCTTTTTAATTCCTAACTTCACTCCTTGCCGATTTTATAAGAAGTCGCTTGTTTCAATAATATATTGATAATCTATGAATCATACCTAATAACGATGTTAAACATTAAATATTTTCATAGATTAACATTATTTTTCAACGTATTCTTTTAAAAGAGCTTTTGTAGTGTGCAACATACAAGTTAATATACAGAGAAGAGTAACATTAATGCATGCATAAAAGTACTATGGGAAATGAATGGCTAAAATTAGTACATATTAGAAAACATTCATATATCAATCGTCCAACTTTTAAGAGTGTCTTATTGCTATTTACTAAGGTACTTATTTTAAATTTAATATTGTAGCGAGACTGATTACAATTTGCTATTTCAAAGAAATATCACAACAGATCAAACAATTGAACTTGTTAGTTGTCGTAAAAATAAACAAATATGTACTTATTTCTTGCAAATATTAGACTAGCTGATCCATGCAACTTCGTCTGCTACCAAAGGTAATGTTTAATATTTCTAGATTTTTATTGATACTCGCTGCGTACGGCTTGACGCTTATAGTAGCAAACAACGATAGGATCATATTTATAAAGGATAGGATAATATTTATAAAGCATTTGAATGCCATAAAACCAAAATATCAATTTCAACGATAGGATCATTGCCATGTTTGCTACAATAATAACCCTCTACAAATAAACCATCTAGTAGTTTCTGAATCTCTTCTAAAGCGCGTTTTCGTACAATTAATTGCGTTATAGTTTATGTTATTCGATATAGATTAAGCAGACTCTACGAATATATAATATGAAAAATGCTTTATTATTATTTTACATAATATTACTTGTCGCAAATTTCAAATAAAATTTGTTGATTAATTGGAAATAATTTATTTTAATAAATGACTAGATAACACAACCTTAATAAATATAATAACTAACTAATCTATGTTTGTATCACCCGGATGCCATCGACTCCTGCAAATAAATGCAAAAAATAAGTTATAACACATATTGTTAGAGAATCAATTTTTAATAAGATGTGTGAAAGTTTTTACTTTTAAGGTACTGGCTATTTAAAAAAAAACCGAAATAATTTGTATGAAAATATGCAACTTAAAACAACTTACATTCCAATTTTAATTTAAATCTCCAATTATGCGAAAAAGTAGAACACTACTTCATATTCTTCATTTTCAATCAATGTAAAAACACCACATATCCAAAAAATATACAGATTCGAAACTAAATCTCGATCAATTTCGACTACATCACTACTATCAAAATCGAATGACTAGTTTGTTAAAAAAAATGTTAAGTACATCTGTTTCACTGATAGATTTTCTTTAGAGACAAGTAGGTGATCAGCCTTCTGTGTCCTGCCAGACAGAGAAATTTTTTTTTCCTCGTCTCCACCGGGTATCGAACCTAGGACCCCTCGGTTTTACGCTCACGCGTTAACCACTGTACCAAGGAGGCGGTCAAAAAAAAGTATAGACGATCGTAAACTTCAATTTAACAATTGAACAAAAAAAATAGATTTCAGTATCACTATTTACTCTCACTTGACATTTCAATTAAATACCCATAATATTAAAAAATATGAATTGCAAAACTACCTACCTACTTAAAAAAAATAACAAAATATTCTCACCTGCGCATGCCTCTTCCGCACATGCTTATTCAGCGACTGTTTATGATTGTACGTGACGTCACACGCCACGCACACATACTTACGTATGGGCGGCGCGTGTGTGCGTGCGTGTAACACTAGTGCGCGTGTGTGCGTGAACGCGCGTGTGCACACGGGGCACGTGTGTGTGCGCGCCGCGTGCGTGCGCATGTGTGCGCTCAGCTTGTTCGTGCTGAACTGTTTGCCGCACGTCGGGCAGATGTAGGGCTTTATACCTGACAATTACAGCTTTATTTAGGTACTTAATACTTATCTATACTATAGATTAGTAAATATATTATACTGTTTATACTTCCGTATATAATGGTGAAGAGTTTGTTTGTTTGAAGGCGCTATTATAAGAAACTTCCGGGGTTCACGGATAGCCGAAAGACCTAGGCACTGCCACGGTACGGCTAAAAGACGCGAGCTCGAATTCTGCTCGCGATCTAATTTTTTTATATTCTTTAAAAATTTCTCATTTATAATACATGTGAATGCAATAAAACAAAACATTAAACCATAATACGTAATCTATGAATCATATACGTAGCCTCGTAGGTATTTAATATTTACATAATATTTCAATTTGCACACACTATAATGTTATACCCTTTTAGGTCTTTTTTTTTTTTAAGTGGGGAAATCTTCCAAAGATACCCACAGCCCCCGGGGATGGAGCCAAGGGATACCCTTTTAGGTCTTGCCATATCTATAACTTTATAAGCCCTACTAGGATAGCCTACAAGTTTTTAACATTTTTGTCATTACTACCACTTCTAGACTTCCTCTTATACTTACACATATGTTTATGTTAAACTGAAGTAACATTATTTGAATTAAACGTACAATATATTAAAACCGAGTGTGTAAGTAATTTTTTTCTCTACCTACATTTTATCTTCAAAAGAATAATTTACGTTTAAAATCTGTTCTATTGGTTGTTGTTTTCGAACTATTTATGAAACAAAAAATGTTGTGTGGTTTTAAGAAACCACGGTAAAAGTGAAACTTATCGTACGGTTCCAAACACTGCTTTATACCTACTCGGCAGCCGACCGTCACGCGACATGCGCTACACAGACCAAAAAGTTTGAGACGATGTAATAAAAGTTTCACTTAAAAAAAAAACAAATCGATTTTGAAATAAATATAAATAACAGATATACTTACTTACATTGATTTTTTTTGCTTCCGTTTGATTTTCTATATCATCAACTAATAGAAAGTATTGTAAAAATTGGTCCAGTTATTTCAGAGATTGCACTTAACAGACAGAAAAACCATTACGTCTTATTCTAATCATTTACTTCTACAATTAAATCTAAATTAGTTTTCATACCAGTATGTATTCTCATGTGGTTGTTAAGAGTGTTCTTACTTCTAAACGCCTTCCCGCACTCGTGACACGGGAACGGCCGCTCGCCTGTAATGTTACATTAATTTATTAATACTGATAATAGATAAATGTAATTAATATATCTATACTAAGCTGAAGAGTTTGTTTGTTTGTTTGAACGCGCTAATCTCAGCAACTACTGGTCCGATTTCAAAAATTCTTTCGGTGTTAGATAGCCCATTTATCGAGGAATGTTATAGGTTATATATCATCACGCTAAGACCAACAGGAGCGGAGACACGCGGGTGAAACCGCGTGACACAGCTAGTATTAAAGTAAATGCTCATTAGCACTGTTTTCACACATTTATTACATTTTTGTATGATCTGTTTCATTTTCGTTTGTTATTAAATATGTTGTAAAGTATATTGTTGTTTTATTTATTTTGTCTTCTGAAATCTACAAGTGGATCGCTTCAGATCTATTATTATTAATTTCAATAATTATTTAACTTATGTGAATGCTACCTATAGGCTATATGCATATTGTGTACTATAGGTGAAGCCAGGCCCAACCACTAGCATGTAATATCTTATCGGCAGATGCTCATCACATTTGTTTCATTATCTTTATTGTCAAGTAGACAAGATGTGTGGCAAAACAGGCAAAACCACACTATGAACATAACTATTAAATTCATACTAATTCACTGCATAATCTACACTAATATTATAAAAAGGAAAACTTTGTTTGTTTGATTGTAATGAATAGGCTCATAAACTACTGGATCGATTTTGATGAAATTTGGCACAATTAATCTTTAGACCCTGAGAAAGAACATAGGCTACCTTTTATTGCGAAATATGTACCACGGGCGAAGCCGGGGCGGACCGCTAGTTTACAATACACACCATTATGTCTTCTCAAATGTGTGGACAGGTTGGTCTTAGTTGTGAATGACTTGTGACATCCAGACACAGGGCATACTCTTCTGACGCGCTCACTTTTCTTGTTAGGGCTATGGTCAACACTAAAATTAAAAAAAATAATAATTTATAATTGGAAAATTGCAAAGCTATAGTATAAATTTGTCCATGTAAAAGGAATCATAATAATAAATAATAAACATTTTAGGACAATTTTCACACATGGCACAATCTGATCCCATACTAAGCTTTCGCTTGTGTTATGGAAACCAGATGGCTGATAAACATACATATATTATTTAAAATTAATACTTATATAGATAATTAACACCCAGACACAGAGCAAACATCGATGTTCATCACACAAATATTTTGCCCTGGATGGGAATCAAACCCACAACCTCTGGCTTGGAAGGCAGGGTTAATTATAATGAAGTGTCTTCTTCTTGCTACATTCATTAATGAAAGAATATTATAGTTCGTAAATATATAGGTACTATAAGTCTAACAAAACATATAAAATCATTGACCTTAATTTAAGTGTGCAAATATCTATAACATAGAATGATTACAGAAAGCTTGCAACCTTCAACAGTCTACATGTTATATTTTTTGTTTCAGTTCTTTTCAACAGTTGTTATTTGGTCAACTATGGGGTCAGTTTCTACAACACTTTAACCCAATTTAAGTTACTAATTAATACTACAATTCATATATGTATTGAGTGAATTGGCAATATCTAATAACTCATTTGCATTTATAAAATTGCATACTTTACAAACCTTTTACCTATCACAAATAGACTCATATTGAAAATATCACTAAGTTCTTAATTGCACGCCTCTTATGCGAAGCGTTGAGGTGGGTACTACTGTCACTTCGCGCAAAACATCTGATTTTTCAAACTTAAAATGTCTTTATGTATCATACATTGCACTTGTAAGATAATACATACACACACATATTAAAAAAAACACTATTTTTAACATATTTTTGATGTCATTTTTGTTATTTAAACTAGTTAAAAAAACAGTTTAAAAAAGTTCTGTCTTGGACGTCCGTGTGTCTGTATGTGCGGAGGATTTTCTTGTTAACACGATAGCGACCGAAATACTTTACTAATCGAGTCTTTTTTTTTCTCTTACGCTTGAGTATGCTCAGGAATAGAACCCTTTCATTTTTCAGGGTCTGATTCGATGTGGTTTAATTAGTGGAGCGCCGTAAGGTTTATACCTCGGAATCCAGGGCCAGTCAATGAATCTTAATATAAACCTTGAAAATATGTTTTTAATAGTATATAGAAAAATGTTAAAAAAAATTTTTTTCGCGCTCTCAATTTTTTAATAATTATTAGAAACAATTATTAATTTTTTGGAGTTTTCATTGATTTATATTAGTCAAAAGTCATATTTTAAAAAGAACAACTATTACAAACTTGAAAACTTGATCTTGGATCTTTAGGGACTGCAGATATACCGATGAAGGTCGGGTTGGAGAATAGAGGGGATAACAGCAGCTGTTCGGTATTATTCATGGCGAGCCCTCACAGGATAGTACACGACGTTATAACTTGCTAGACTTAATACGTAGCTGTTGTTTTCGTTCCGAAAAATATTTATTTCAGATTTTTGTTTATTAAAAATTAATGTTTATATTATTGTGCAGTGAGTGTGATAAAAGTTAATTACTGAACATTACTGAGCTTTAAAAACTTTGAAAATAGTGGCATAAATTGTAAGTATTTGTTTTTCATTTATATTACATGCTTTTGAAAACAGTTATGAATATTTTGTAATAAATCGATGTTAAAAGTTAGAATATAATAGTAGAATTTAATAATATAAATCATTAATTAACTATGTAAAAGTTAGTTATTAAATATTAATATTAGATACTAATATTTGTTGTTGCAGCCACGTGTCGCAATGGGTGAACCATCCAGTATTGATAGTACAAGCAATGATTGCCTCATTTGTGATAAAATCGGATCTAGTTCTGAATTAAGCTCTGAACTAGGAGATATTATAAAAGTCACTAGAGGCATATCATCATTAAAAGCTGCATCTGCGGAAAGAGGGGATGGACTTTCTCAGTATATTAATACTCGCGACTTTGTCTACGTGCATTCGGTATGCAGACAAAAATATATTAATAAAGGATGCATTAATTCTTATTTAAAAAAAAGAACACCACATCTGCATGCTCTCCACCTAAAAAAAGCTTTGAACAGCTACTTCAATTGATTTTGATTGGAAAACTAGGTGCTTCTTTTGTGAAAAAGAAGCGGATGAAATGAAGGAAAGAAGGAAGTCCAAGTCGTCAAGACAACAAATCAGCTACGTCACTAGTACTGATTTCAAGAAAAGTATTGTAAGTTTGATATGTGAAGACAAAAGTGAATATTGTCGCAATATTCATAAAAGACTTGTAGGCGTGTTAGATTTAGTAGCTCAGGGAGCTAAATATCACTCGGATTGTTACATGTGTTTAAAAACAACGCTAAAACAGACTCAGAGGGAGAAAAAAAAAATCATCTTATTTACACCGCAAACAATGACGCAACGACCAGCTCCAGAATCTTTATTAAAAATTATTTTTTGCTCGTGCAAAACAGGATGTGGAGCATCTTGTGGGTGCAGGAAAAGTGGATTAAACTGCACTGCAGCTTGCTTAGAAGGCAATGGTGACAGCTGCACTAATCCTTCACCTACAATCTATATCAACGAGATCGACGACGACGACAATAATGTACAATGATGTAATAATGTGTATAGTTAATGATAAATTTTTTTTGTAACTTATTTTTACGATAATCTAATAAATTAACATTGAAGTTACTCTGCACATATAATTTATTACAAATAAAATTAAATTTTTCACTATAAACACTTTTTCCCCCTTCCGCCTCTCATTTTTCAGTAAATTGTTGTTAAAAATTGTTGTAAATCGAGATCGGTCAATTTTTTTTTTTAACTTTTTTATTTGAGGTTTTAATAATGCAGTCTCATACTTGATATACAGATTCATTGACTGGCCCTGGGTTCCGAGGTTTGACCATTTTTATGCCTTACGGCACTCTACTAAATTGTTATTAAATAAACAAAAATAATAATTAATAAATAATTATTAAAAAAAAATTATGAGGCGTGCACTTTTGGATTTTCCAAATTTTTTTATTTTATTTTTCTTTATCTAAGGACCAAATTAACATTATTATACCTACAGGCCAAATTGTAAACATTATCATTAACTACCTAATTACCTATCACATTGAGAAAACTTTTTTTTGTCACTTATAAAATTGCATTTTATGAGTTACAATAAATTGACTATTTACTGTTGATATGACTTCATTGAATGTTTTATATTTTTGTGTAGGTAAGTGCTTTTGATATTGGTGGTTGAAGACATTGTTTTCCTTATGTAAGACCTTAGTTCTAATACCTACTTACAGTATAAATTTTGTTTTTAATGGATAACCAATAAAGTAGAAAAGCACTTAATGTACAAGGTATTCGGAAATACACAGGAAAATATATAAATTTAGTTATATGGGAGAAATCTTTGATACTGAGGAGAACTCTGTCAAGAAAAAACATAGATAAATATGGTACCTTGGTTTATCTCTCCTTTCAAATGAGCTATCATTTATATTTACACAGGTGTCATCACATTCTGGTTCCTCATTAATTGCAGCAGCTTTATTTGTAACAACGTCCACAGCATCTGAAACTTTTTACAACATATTTAATATTTAATTTAAGTTAAAAATAAACTAACTACCATCTAACTACTTATTCGAAATTTGAATTTGAATTTTAGAAAAAAAAATCTTCAAGAAACAAAAAATTTTGATTGAATATCTCTTTACGGCCAGTGTGTGTTCCAAATTTAAATTAAAGAAACACTTTAAATTACTCATAACTTACCATTTTCATGGCTAAAATAGTCGCACAATACTTCATTGGATTGTTCACATTTGGCTACAAACTTTTCTACTACAACCAATTCATTAACACAATCTTTACAAATCCACGCCGGCCCATCATAAGGCTTGATACTGAAACTTGTATATTTCACCACCTTTTCATATGGAGATGTTCCTGCAATCTTATTGAAGAAGGGTATTCTTTCGTGTTTTGTTTGCAAACACACAAGACAAATGTTTTCAAGGATTTCCATCACAATACGCTTATGAAAGTTCAAACTAATAAAAATAAATACATTAAATATTAGGAAAATTTACTATTTAAATTCTTAATATCGAAAAAATGAGTGCATGTTTATTTACATTTTACATAATACTTTGACATTTTATAAAAGTTCAACTGTTCAAACTTCAAAGTTCAAAGCTGTCAAATGTCATCTAAATTTACTTTTTCAATTTACGCAATTTCAATAAGTTATACTTACTTCTCTTGCTTTTCGTGGTTTTAATTATCACAATAAATATGTAAATTCATTTCACTATTATGTAAGTTTTCCTTAAATACAATGTTATAATTAAAACAATGTACAATGAAAATATAAAACTTAATAAAAATATCTTACCATCTTCTGAATAGGTACATGGAACCAATGATATTTTATGTATAGATACGTTATATACTCACAATATATCCAAAAAAAATGCTTCATATGCAGTGTCAGGCACACACAAATACAATTTTCATTTTACTTAATTTATTACATTGACAGACTGTATAAGAGAGATGGCTCTAATAAAATGATATAAACAAAAAAGACAAAGATAGTTTGTCACTTCCGCGCAGGTGTAAGCAAAAGTCATAAGAATTCACCAATTAAATATAAATAAACAAATAGTTGCCATGGTAATTGGCATAGATTAACGACACAGAAGGTTCAATGTTAAAGATGTTAGGTTTCCTGCACAAGTAAATAAATGTGACAATTTCATTTACTATTTTATGATTATTATGATGTCGTATTAAAATGAAAAAAAAATAAAAAACTTTTTTGGAGATATAACTGTATTAAGTATTTATTACTAGCTGTGGTGTTCGTTTTCGGTCATCATCATTTCACCCGATAATCACCCACTGCTGAGCATACTGCATATAGTCCTCCTTATGAACTCCATAAGGACCGATCTTACGCTATTCGTTTCAAGGCAGTTCCCGAAACCCGTACAAGGTCATCACTCCAACTTGTAGGATAATTATAATAATAGTGGTGCCTAGATGAAAAAAAAGGATGAAATAAAAGAAAGGATGAAGTATAAGCCTTTTTTATCTAAAACACAAATAAAATTTATGTTCAATAGCTATTTACAGAAAAGCAAATAGCATTTTTCGTCAGTAGCGATAATCTTTTCTTCAATGTATACGTATATATTCAACATCATTTTTGCAAACAAACATTTTTGCCATCACGATTTCATTGTATATAATAAATAGATATATTTGTTAATTATATGCACTGTGTGGATTTAAATATAAAATTAATCAAGTATTTACCCAAATCGAAATTAATAAAATAACCGTTCTATTTTCAATAATGATTACGTAGTAATGTAGATACGATTATCGTATCTACATGATAATCTTTGAACACAGTGTACGCTAGCTTTGTCACACTAGTGATTGAAGCAATGTTTTATCCCTTTCATTATTTCAATACACGTGTCAAGCAAGTGTCATTAATAAAGAATTGTAAATTGTTATTTTTACTCTTAAACTGTAATAATTTAATATATTTTGCTGTGATATGATATTCCTTCATCTTTCTTTATTTTTTTGCACGAATACGTGCACTTTCTGAACACACAGGAAGGCATTTTCGACAACTTTAATGTACCTATCGGCACATGCGCTCACTGGGACCGGTGACAATCTGACTGATTGCATTGGTCCCAAATAGGACCAATTCACGGAATCAGTTTTGGTGCGTTGATGACGTATCTACCTCTTGTTTCTATATATAATATCATTGCATGGAACACGTAAAATCAATTGAGCTAAATAAGATTACATCACCCAAGGACGAGTGATCTGGTTGCGACACTTCCGATTCACGATAATGACTGCAAGGAGCAACGATAGTGAGAGCGTTGGAAAGTGTGCGAGTATTTGGTAACAGATATGAGACGCCGTGCATAAGTGATGTCCTAGCGACCACAGGGCCGGAGTTAGAGAATAAATCTTTATTTTGCTTTAAGCAAACTTGTCTTGTTTAAAAAATAAATTATTACATGCCAAAAGTTATATTTTCACGACGTAGTTAAGAATAGCTGAATGGATTTTTACGATTGTGTTTTAATGGATTTATCTCCGCTTGAATAACTTAGGTATTGAATAGTTACAAAAAAAAAATAAAACAAATAAAAAAAATTGATTGATTTCACTTTCAATTTTTTTCATTTTTAAAAAATGTGTGCTAAAACCACACAACATTGAAACCACGGTAAAAGTAAAACTGTTCGAACGGTTCCGAACACTGCTTTGTGTAGCGCATGTCGCGTGACGGTCGGCTGCCGAGTAGGTATACCTACTCGGCAGCCGCGATACACGCGACATGCGCTACACAGACCAAAAAGTTTGAGACGGTGTAATAAAAGTTTCACTTTAAATATAAACGTGTAATTTATGTTTTACCTGGGCGGACCTGGAGGGAGCATCTAGTTTATATTGAAGAACATTCCATATTGACAGTGTGCAAGAATCTTATTCTTTCAGGGAAAAGTAAAATAAAATTAAACAAGTGAATGAACACAATAGCAAAATCCGACTCTGATTCGATTGGACCAATTTTCTCTATATTACGTATGTTGATCGATTTGTATGCGTCTACACACCCATGTTACACGTATGACGGCAACTAGTACGCGACTTGATTCCCTAATTTTTCACTGAACAATAAGGAACTCTCACCCGATCTAATAAGGTTTAATTCACGTTACATCACGTTCGGATGTTGAATTTAGGAAGGGAAAGCCGCGATACTGACTTGTCCAGTGAAAATAGGACGTCGGTTACATACTAATTGTTTTTATTTTAAGTTATAAGTATAGGTGGTTGGCTCACATGTGGTCCGTTGCTAAAACAAAGCCACGCCGACCGGGCGACCGTCCACCATGAGAATTTTTACTGTAAGTAGGAGATGCAGTGGCAGTGTTGTGATTTTTGTGAAAATAACTGAAATTGTATACAAGTTAGTCACGTGTGAAGTGTTAAGTGCCTCGAAGTTTTAGTGTTATAAAGCTTTATAATTGTGAAATCCATTAATGTGAAGCAATGTGTAGATTTCTATAAGTTGTATTATAAATGGATGTTAGCAATTGACATTATTGCTAGTAATAACTAATAATTATAAACTTAGTTTTGATTCATAAACAATAGTCATTCGGTTTAGAACGGTGAATCATCAAAATATATCAATTCATGAGTATTTGGCAATAATGTTAAATTGTAATCAATGACAAAAAGATTCTGAACATTGTCTTTCTTTACAGATTGCGCTGATCTTGTATGTTATCGCGTGTGTAACAGCAGATGTTGCACACTTCAAAGCCACTAAAGCTAAGCTGCTTAGCCACATTGCCGGCAAACACCACAAGAGGGGTATTCTATCTCATGTGCCGCCATACAAACTGGGCCATGACATTCCTCTGGTCACACACTCGGTAGTCAAGCCTGTCGTCGTCAACTACCCGCCAACAGCAGCAGTGGCGACGGTTAAAGTGCCGCTAACAAATCCTTTAGTACCTAGATACCCAGTGCCAGTCGGCCATAAGGTGCCCGGTCTACCTCATCCGCATTACGCATTGAGGTTCCCTCATACAAAGTATTACGTAAAGCCTGATCATCATTTCCATCACCATCATCACCATGTGCAACCGAAACCAATACTGCCAGTAGTGCACGCTATAGCTCCGGCTGCGCCTCCTCCTCCCGTCGTTCACGCCGCCCCAATCGCACCTGCTGTCCCTGTACCTCAACCGACAGCGACGTTAGCGCAACATATTCCAGCGCCACCACCAGTAATATTTCCATCCCCCATTCTCCCAGCACAAGCTGCCCCAATTCCTCCACCGCCAGTACATGTCTTTCCACACAGTAATTTTCTAAAACCTCTTCTGCCTGCTGCAACTATACCATTAGCTCCCGCTGCCGTGTTGCCCCCTCCATTATTCCGAGCACCTCAGCAGTATGTTATACGTCCGGGCGGCGCAGTGCAAACATCATATTTCGCGACGTACCCAAGATATCCGTTTATAAACAGCTACCAAGCTCCACTCTATCCTGTTCCTAACGCATTTAATGGTGTACAATCAATTCACCAATTGATTCAACCTCACAACCCGCACTTCCATGTTCTGCCCCAGGCGGCTCCACATGAAGGATCGGTGGAGCATCATCATAACGTTTTACTCCAAGAGACGCCGACATTAATTCAGCCAACGCATGAACCACAGCCAGCAGTTCATTTACATCCGACGCAAGAGACTTTTGCACACCCCACTTTTAATGTACAACCCGTACAACCAACACAACTTATTCCTCAGCCATCGGTTCACTTACAGCCTACACAACCTTCAATACCTGTAGAGCACGACGGATGGTCTCCTGTTCCTGCGCAACCGCAAGACACCGCACACCATGACGTGCACTACCCGCAACAACATCATTTCGTTCAAGAACAAGCACCACAAGTATACGAGCACCACGACGACCAGTATCACGACTACCAGCACCAAATACAGCAGCATATCCAGCAACAAATAGAACAGGCACAATACGAGCAGAGTCTCAATAATCAGCACCAGTTGAACCATGAGTACGGCACACCACAGCCTGCCCAAGAATATGGACAGCCGAATCAGTATCAAGTCCACGATTTTACCCAACAAGCACACGACTTCGCACAGCAAGCGCAGGATTTTGCCCATAATGTGCACGACTTTTCTCAAGGCCATGACTTTTCCCAAAACGGTCAAGACTTTTCACATACCGGACAAGACTTTTCCCACAACGGTCAAGATTTTTCCCAACATGGTCAGCAGTATCCTCAACAGCAATTTGGACAGAACGACTTTAACGTAGCCCAACCCGGGCAGGAGTATGGCGTACCGCAGCAAGGCGCGGAGGGTCGCAACGCGGAAGACGAGGGCGCGCAGTTTCACAACCACATCCCCCTCGCTCTGCAGCCGCCTATCGACAGGCCTCTAGACCATTTCCAATAATTATCATCTAATTGCATAGATTATAACTTATGAAATGGACGCTGGGGCCGCCCGTTGGCACATGACGGAAGCTTAGCGTTTTCGCATTTAGTTCTAGTAGCATTTATAATATGTTATTACTACCTCGTCGAAAGCATGTGATACAAGTTTGATAATAATGGTTCGGAGAGTGAAATTTAAATTTTAAAATTGAGGCTTGGTGGGAATAACATTTTTTACAAATATTTTATGAAATGTGTTAACTTGTAAATATAATAATTAGCTTTAAAAATAACAGTAGGTTAGTTTTTTATATTTTCTACATCACTTCACGATAGATGTAATTGTTGCCTTTTTATTATTTTTATAATGTTTTATGTTGTTTTACACTAAGTCTATTTATTTATTGTGAAATAAATCACTAAATAATAATGTAAATCTTTTTTTTCTATCTAGTACCTTTACCTTTACCTACCTACCACAGAATGTAGTAAAAAGCGACGAAGCACGATATAGATTGAACAATTATTGTTTGAATGTACATTGTACATATTTGCAAAAACATATGTATACAAAACCTCAATCACATGTAATTAAATAAATAGATACAAACAAATTCAACGTTTTCAAGTATTTGTCATTGAACAAAAACTATAATAATATAAAAACAAAGTAATGTAATCTATATAAAATCTAAATTGCCTTTGTAAGTTACATTGATTTTGTGACATTCACAAATAATTGGCCAACGACATGAATATGGGCCACACGTGCATTCTCACCGAGTATAGGTTTCAACCAACATAATACTAGATTTCGTGCTTAGGTACTCCATATAATATTGTACAGACTACAGAAAACTTGTCCAGGAGGTACCTAACTGCATTAGAAATCAGAACATAACAATATTTAAAGGGATATACAAATCGTATTGTTATGTCAGGTACATAACAATATGATACTTTAAGATTTTACAATGCTTGGATAAAACTTATCCGTCCAATAAAGTATTACACGATAATATTAAAATGTCACGTAAACTGTCAAATACGGGCAATTATAATACGTTTTTAAAATGAGAGTTTTATACATTATTCGACGAATAAGTTTTATCCAAGCATTGAAAAATCGGCCCTTAATTTCACAATGAAAGCGTTTATGTAATGTTATTTGTAACTAGAGCAAAAAAGCTCTATAAATTTAGAACCTTCCTTCGTTCAAGTGAACGTCGTTTAAAAACATTAATTATTTATTATAGAATTGGGCCTCAGGAGGATAGGAGCAAACGTAACTCCGCCAGGGGTTCAAAATATTCATTGTTTTGTCAATAAACGAAATGACTGTCATCTGAGTCAACAGATAAACTATCTAAAGATGATCGACGATGATGTAGATCAAAGTCACAAGGGTACATTAAATAGGACATATAAATCCTTACTCACCATATTTGTGATTCAATTCAAACCTTAAATCACAGCCACTGCACTAGCTTGTACAAAAACTAGTACATAGATATCTGTTTACAAAATGCGAAGTGTAGCAGTGTTTTTCCACTCCATTGCAGGTTTCATTGCATTAGGACATTAGGCCTTATACAGATACCTTAATATTCACATCACTCGTTTCACAAACATTAAATTAAAAGGGAAATAAATATTGCTATTAAAACATATGTTTTCAATAAACTAAATAGGCATAACACTCATTAAATAATTGAAAATTCATTAACGTAAATCATTGGATAAATAAGGTAATTGCGACTTTACAATTAATATGATTATGAACTGCTTTCGCACTAATTACAATTGAACAAATTCAATAATAACTTTTACTTAAACTGTATTATGATAATTATCATTAGGTACCTTAACGAGGTATTAAGAACCCACTTAAAATTAGATATATTTACCTTACTTATATTCACCAAAAAATGTCAGTACGCAAATAGGAACAACTGTGATCACTTACTCAAAGTTTATTGTATTTATAATATGGAGAGTCTATATTCCCGTAGCGAGGAAACCTTGGCTCTAAACTTTATATCGGGAACTCAGTTGGACCAACACATAAAAGCGCTGTTAGCGATATCAAAGAGAGTCTTGAAGTCACCTTTTATCCCGGCTGCTCTACGAACCCGACTTTTACTACGAGCTCTACAACTCTTGCGAAGAATAGAGCATGAAAATAATTTATTGGATACGGTTTTTGTAACAATAGTGTCTCATCCAGAGTGTGAGACGAAAAGTAGACTCTTGGGAGAGTTGTGGCAGCTGCCTTTAGAGAGCGAGTGGCTTTGCGACCAGTGTGGAAAACCCTTATATGACATCGATAGAGACAGACTATTCTGAGCTGATTGTGAAGCCTCAAATGTGAAGAAAGTGAATTATTTTAATTATGGACAGGTTTATTATTTTACTTATTTTTTGTGTAAAAATAATAAGTGTTGTTGGAACCAAAATACTTTTTTTTGTTTAATAGAGTGTATGCAATCAATTCAGTTGTGGAGTGACAAGCTCCTCTTACTTCTTATTCACTCTTATATAATTTCGTTTATTTAACTCTTAATATAGTTACTTATAAATAGGAGAGTCCAAAATTTATAATATACCTAACGTACAAAACGCACCTAATTTACTGAAGAAAGGTTTTGTCCAAATTATTATTCAAGCTATAGAAATAATTGAAGTTGAAATGATAAAATAAAAAGTGACAGTATTAATAAAAAATCTATATATATAAAAGAAAGTCTGTATGTTCCAACACTTATAACTCGAGTTCTACTGAACCAATTTTCATGGTTTTAGATTCGTTGGATTTGTCTCCGTCCAGAATAGAAGAATAAATCATAAAAACAACAAAAACTAGACGAATAAATATTTTCCCAAAATTTTGATTTTCGTACATGTCAATCATTAGTTGTCAATCCTGTCAAATACGGAAAATAATGTTTGACATTCATGCGTTCAAAAATGTATTATGTGTAAAATAATAAAAAATTAAAAAGGGTGAATAAATATTGTTTGTATTTATTTTAAAATCAATTATTAAAAAGTGCAATAAAAGCAGATACATAAAAATTCCTCAAATGTTTGTGTTTACGCGTGTTTTCAGAAATTAATAAGGTATTTTTGGTGGGGAAACTAACCAAGAAGTTTAGTTCGATTAATTATTATTAAAAAAATTCTATAAAAATGTAAAAATTCTGACAATAGGTAATTATTTGTTGGGATTTCGTCGACTGCGTCAACAATATTGCTATCAAATTGCTATAAACAAGCTAAATTGCGTTTTGAAGATTAGAGCCATTTATGCGATGTAATTAGCACAGAAGAAGGTGCAGAAAATGTTGGTCTATTGATTATTTTACCGGCGACATACACAGGTAGCCCAAGTGAATATGCGCAAGATGCAATGACATAATAATATGTTCGTCATTATGGTCGGCCAGATTTATTCATTACATTTATATGTAATCCGAAATGGATGGAAATTATTCAACTGCTGCTTCCCGGACAAATATCAAGTGATCTGCACGACATCACCACACGAGTTTTCAAGCAAAAAATCCGATCACTGATGAGTTACATTAATGGAACACATCTTTGGGATTATTCAATGATGGATGTATTCAATCGAATGACAACAATCTGGCTTGCAGCATGCACACATTTTAATTTGCTTAGTCGAAAGGATTCCACCATCAACCACCAATCACCATGCATGGTTGACAGTGAGTGTACCAAAAGGTATCCACGAAAATTGATGGCAGAGACCATCACAGGCAACGATGGTTACCCACTGTATCAGCGTCGATCGCCCAATGATAATGGTAAAATTATTATCACAACTAAAGTGAAACGAAACGATGGCGTGGTCGATAACAGTTAAAGAATGAAAAGAGTTAATCAATGCTGCACAAATTATTAAAATTCAGTCATTTTTCTCTGAGACGTGTTTGAAGTAATAAAATAAAATACTATTACATATCAATCCATATAAATATTTATTTTGTATCATTGTATTACGTTCATCAAAGCCTAAATTAGTTCAGCTAAAAGGTAACACATCATTCATTGACAGGGCGGTACAAAGTTCGCCGGGACAGCTAGTTATTAATATTTTTATTATACTTTATACGAGTAGGTATATACGCACATAATATTTATGGGTACGCCTACTAAAACTATTCTTATCTTTACGCCTATATCTTTTGAAGGAATCGAAACTGATCTAAAATGAACAAAAATGAACTTTGGTGTGCATTTTATTACTTCATAAGTTTATTTACAAGTAGAACCTGTATTTGAAACCTTTGTAAATGTAATAGATTATATCACAAACAGATAAATACGGTATAGGACACGATTCGGCGGCCACCAAAGGTTCACATTCGAACTGATATTTACTGATTGACCTCAATTGTTTAAAACATACTATGTACCTAGTTACTAAAAATATAATTGAAAATCAGCAACATTCGCACCAAACAACAATCTAATAAGCTTCATTCATGTACAATATTGTATATTCTATACAACTAGCTGTTCGCCCCGATCCCGCTCGGGAGGAAATATTATTTTTATAGTTTTCAAAAAATGTAAAGTTGTTTGTTATTCAGCAACATAAATACCTTACTACCCGTTAAGCCGTATATGAGTTACAAATGAGGACTTAACTACTATATGTATTTTGCATGATGGATCCTAGTTCTAAACTCTTATTTAAAATTGTTTTACAGGGTTCCTATTTCCATTCACACTTTTTTGTAGGTAGGTATATGTTATATGAAGGCGGTCAATCTCGATTGCAACTAGGCTAACTACTGCGCAGGAAATAAATTATACTAAATGCACAAGTATGCGCGCAAACACGGAGGTACTTCCTAATTCTAAATACTTCGCATAAACCGAAGGAACGTAAGATCGAACTATGGAAACTAAAACTCAAACATATATTCTTCCTATAGACTTCTTAGCGCTTTTCAAAATATAGAAAAAAATAATTTACCACCGGTTAGAACCACCGCTCTTCTATGTAAAAAATCTAATGCTTTTTTTTTAATCACATCAAAATCACAGTTTACATATTATTTCAATACAATTAGTAACTAAAGAAAAAGTTAGCAACTGCAGCAAACCTGACATAAAGTTGTTATTGAAATTTGCAAATATTCCTATAATATTTTCTACCACCCGGAAATCTATTACCTAAACTAACTTACCGCCCGCGCTATATTTTTGTGAAAATAGAATGAAAATCGGTGCAACAGATTTTGCATTTATCGCGAAAATATAGTAGCTATATACACACAACACAGACATGTTTTGAGTCCCATCGCTCTACATATTCCCATTTCCCTGTAAAATTATACTGTACTGTTTTCGTTGTATAACATTTGAAGAATAGAATAAATTGCGTGTTATGGTACACTATAATATATTAAATTGGGGTATTAAAATTAAGACATTATTTGGATATTGCTACAATTATTTCCTGCGAATTACTGGTTATGAGTGTATACGAAAGTATGTTTTCGCAAATGACAAATTATTGAGATCAGAAAGGTTTTAGTTAATTTCGCCAATCGTTGACCATTTGAGAGGGGTTAGGTCCGCTTAGGGCGCGTATATAAGCACTAGGTCCCGCAGAACTAGTGTCTGTTAGATATCTAGCTCACTTGTAACCACGCAGTTTATTTACTTTAAATTATTTAAAATGAAAGCTATCGTGAGTATTTATTTTATATTAAATTGAATTTAGAAATACTAGGTTCCTAGATCAATTTGCTTCGTAAACGTAGCAAATTGATCTTCGTAATTGAAATTAAATATAGCCAGTGGCCAAATTCTAACCCGCACACTTTTTAATGATAAATTATGAATACCTTAGATACCTAATATTTTTGTTTGATTGATTTAAATGAAATTTTACGATTTGCACCTACTTATAAAATTTTTGGTGTTATATTGTTTTGTACGATTCGATATAGCTTTTATACGCTGATCGGAATATAACCAATAATATTAAAGTTATTGCAATATTTCACGAAAAACAATGTGTTTCAAAGTTAACCCTAACGGAATGTCTAAAAAATAAGTATCATGACAACCACATATATTATAAAATATTTCCTCCACCAGGTGATTGTACTCCTGCTCGTAGCAGCCGTCTACGGCGCGGAGGAGAAGAAAGAGAAGCGTGGTCTGCTCGGGCTCGGCTACGGCGGGCTCGGCCACGGCCTGTACGGGGGCCACGGACTCGGCCTCTACGGGGGCCACGGGCTCGGCCTCTACGGGGGCCACAGCATCGGCTACTCCGCGCCCATCGTCAGCCACAGCGTAGCCATCCCGGCTCCCATCATAAGCCATAGCATCGCTGCCCCAGTGCTCGACCACGGCCTGTACGGACACGGTCTCTACGGCCATGGGCTCGGTGCTCCCCTCCTGGGACTCGGCCACGGCTGGCATTAGGGGCTACGCCCCCGTATTCAAACACCTCGCACGAGCGAGCGATATGGTACAGGTTACCACGTCAGTGCCAAATTAGTATTGTGAGTTAAGGTCAATAAATTTATTAAAAGTATATGCAGTTTTATTAATGCCATGCACCGTGTACGCACAAATTGTTTACGTGTATAAAACATATTGGTAAATACATGAGCTTTTTGCTATTTATGTGTAGTAAATAAAATAAGAAACGGCATTTACTTGAATAGAGTTTACTAAAGTATTTGATTTCCCAATGGCATTTTCTTTGACCATATCACATTAGGTATCATTGGCGAGTATTTCCACATTGACCAATCAAAGGACCAAAAGGCGACATCGCTCAAATGCTGCGTTCATTTCAAAAGCGCAACTATTTCCCAAGCGGAAGTTGTGTTGCAATAACTTCCTGTTATTTATGTTCGGTACTTGAACTATTCGCTATTTTGATAGTAAATACTATTTATTTTATTGTAACCTCATTACTTAGGTTTATAAATGTGAATAGTCATATTATTATCTACGAGTATTAATTATATAAGATTTTATTATACTTCAACCAATTTATATTTTAGTTAATGAAGTAGTCAGACTCAACTCAAACATAGACTTATTTACACAATGTAATTATATTATGTCACGAGATTTTTATGTAGATAATTGTTCAAATTCATAAAAATATCGACTTAACTTTATTTACAGAATCAAATAACATAATTTATAGTACAAGTTATAAGTATCTTATTGTTACGCATTCTTTTGTGCAAAATATTTTTACAAAACAGTGGAAAATTTTAAAGATATAAATTAATCTACCACAAGTTGCAAAGTTTTGTGCAGTAATATATTTTATAAATAATTGATCAAGTGAAACAACTTCGTAGTTAGGGTTGAGATATCTGTATTATTAATTATTATTATTATATTATATATGAGGTAAATATTGAAAAGTGTGTCAAATATTTCCATTAGGCATACAAAACACGAATAGGTATGAATATTTAAAAAAATATCTTGACACATTAAATTTGATTATATCCTTGTTGGCAGGTAACATGTTTTCTCGTAAGAAATCGTATAACACGAGCTAAGGTGTTTTTAGCGAGACTCCTCCATAAACATATGACTCTACCGGAACTTAAAAGTTAAATAAATCGAGTCTATAAATTAAATCTATACTAATATTAAAAAGCTGAAGAGTTTGTTTGTTTGTTTGAGCGCGCTAATCTCAGGAACTACTGGTCCGATTTGAAAAATTCTTTCGGTGTTAGATAGCCCATTCATCGAGGAAGGCTATATCATCACGCTAAGACCAACAGGAGTGGAGCCACGCGGGTGAAACCGTGGAGCGCAGCTAGTCTACCATAAATCATACTCTTACGTTTTACCACTAACCCTGTCCAAGGTACATACACTGTACTTACAAGTCTAGAATGATCTAGTTATCCACAAATAAACTACTCTCTCTTATATAACAAATTTGAGTTATATTATATTAAAGAGTGCCATTTAGAGCCTGTACATGTACAAGTCATTTGATGATTAGGCACTTGATTAAATTTAATTAAAGCATTGCAGATGATTCGGTTTTTATCAACAAAAAAATGCTTACAAGCGTTTTAAGGCTATAAAACTAAAAAAATAATAATTTTATAGAAGCCAATTATTAGACATTTAAATTGATTATTTAGGCCAATTATTTAGGTGGATTGATTTATGAATAATGATTAGAATATAATATGTACTTATTAAATACTGTTTTTTTGTTTTCGACTCCACATAGGCTCAACAAAAAAAAAAACAATTTTCCATTATTAATTCGTAATTCATAACTCCAAATGGAGTGAAGCATGACCTATAATTATTAGCGTTATCAAACTCTATATTTCATTCTAATACATTTATATGTTAAACTATTAAAGAGTGAACGAGATAAAATTTTGTTTATCATGTATTAATAACTTAAGAAGTCAAAACCAAAATGTCACTAAAAAAACATGTCAAAGGCGCCACCGAAGCCTACCAATTTATAACATCCTGGTAGTTAAGTTATCTCATTAAACTATATTATATACCTACATACATAATTACCATATTATTTGATTAACAACATTCCGATATTATTCAAATATATTCTAGGATGGGTATTTTGAGGTATTCAATTAATTAATTTTTGAAGAATATTTTTTACTAATTTCTATTAGGAAAATAATGTGTGGTGGTGTAAAGCCGCTCAAAGAATAGTAATTAATTTTAATTTTAAGGAATTTAGGATTCCACGCACATAGGCTGTTATAATTTCTAAGTGACAAAAATGTAAAAATATGTAACGTACGAACATCTAGAAGTCGGTGACCTTTTTATTAAAAGGTTTTATTAAATTCTATTTTATATTTACATAATATGAAATCCAGTTTGAGATTCATTTATGTTTTACCATCAGAAATATTTCGACCATAGAAACAGTGTAATTTGGTATATTTATGTATATTGAATATCCTATTAATCCTTAAAAAATCTAATTTTGAGGATGTTGTTGTCATCGTATTATTAAAATATGTATTTAAAATTTTCAACAAACTCTATATTTCGCACATTGACCAACCAAAAAGTTATTCCTATCCTATTTGTATGTAACTTAAACATTTAAATAATTCTTCATTGAGATAATAGTACTACGTATGGAGGAGACACCACGAACAAAATCTGTGCGCCATTTTTTTGCTCTAACTAAGTTTTAAAAATTATTATCTAGTTAGGTACTTACCGATGAAAGTTATTCCTTTGCACTTTTCCCCATTTAATTGTAATGTATTATTTGTGCAATATCGTAACACACACGAAGGCACTGAGCGTGCAGTTACGCCATATATTGGCGTATGTTGAGCGGAACATAAGTGATGTAGGCGGTGTCGTCTCCATATGTATAACTCAATGTAATTCTTACTATTTTTATGCAGAACATGAAAGCCTCATGTTATGAACGTCCATGATAAACATGTCAATAGGATGACATAAACATAGAATTATCATTTTTAAATTCATTTTTATTACATTTAAAGCATAATGTACGATCTAGCACAAAGACAGGTGTGTGAAAACTTATAAACCGGTCAATAAACTTCAATTTAATCCATGTATTGATTTACGAGGCCGAGGTAACCGCAAAGCCTACGGATATGTATCATTGATTATTAAAGAAAATTACGTAATTTGCACACGTATCAAATAGACAAGATATTAAGATAAATTGTTCTTGTGCACGATTAAACGCATTGCTGATTTAAATATGAAAAAGGTATGTCTATTTTCAGAATGTATAACTTTTTTGTGATTGAATAGGCATCTAATATCTTCTACCCATAGAAGATGTAGAAGTAGGTATGCAAGATAGAGTTATTTTACCTGCAACGAAATTCCCTGATTTCGCAGCAGAAAATCTTCGATTTGTATTAGCAAACCTGTCTTTTGAAGTACCAATACTAGAATCAATAATTAAATTAAAGGTTTAAGAATATGTATCAAACAATAAAATCATATAAATCGATTAATAATTATAATTTTCCTCTTTAAATGATTGAATTACCTTATGTCTCTCTACAAAATATACAATTTGAGCATTGGTTAGTAACTTTACAAACAAACAAAAATATACGTAAAATTATAAACTATTTCTAAAGTCGGTTAAAATTACAATATATCAATCTTATAAAGGATAGGTCGTCCACCCAAGGGTTTGGCCCAACGGCTCTAGCCGAAATATTCATGTTCTGAATTATATAACTCATATAGGATCCTGTTCGGTATTTATGGCCTATAAATAATGTCCTGTGCTATCTATATATACGATGAGAACGATTTCGTCATCTCATTGCTCGTGCTCGGCTCTCAGTGATAGTATCTGTAAAATTAGCAACATGAAATACTTGGTAAGTTGCTCATATAATGTGCTAGGATACATTTTTTTGCATGTAATAAAAGGTAGATTTAATGTGTAGCGAATTTTTGCTACACCAATTTTGCATTAAATAAATTAAACCTCAAATAACTTTGAACATTAATATTGAATTTGAAAGGATTCTGCAAGAAGATAAGGTTCTTATAATAAGTGTAAATAACATTCAAATTCTATCACTTTTAATAAGATTTTTTTTAAATTATAGTTGAATTTAGATTTTTATTTATCAAATAATTTTCTTAAAACGTTAACGATGTAATAGCAAACTTTACGCAAATAATTTTAGCTCTGTAATATAGCAAGGGAATTAAGTTTAATAAAGTACAAGTGTTTATAAAACTACTCCTATTATAATATATCACTCGTATGTACAAAACTATTTTACTGTAGATAATTATTATCTAATTCCATGCCCATATGGCATGATATCACATAGATAGATAATGTAGCTATTTAAAAGTAAAAGGGTTTCAGGAACGGAAAAAAAGAACCATTCAATCATTTTCACTTTAATCATAACTAATTGCGTAAAATCATTCCTCTTCATAGGTACAATACACGACATATTATATAGGCTTAACCTATTTAAACATACTCATGTCTAAATAAGTACTTATTAAAAACTAACCCATTCTTCCAGATCATCCTAGCCGTCATCAGCGCCGCTGTCGCCGGACCGGTGCGTCCCAAGCGCAGCTTCAACCACTACGAGCCAAACCTCCTCCAATCCTCCTCCCTGCAGTCCAACTCGCTGCAGCAGACCCAGTACCAATCCACCTCTCTGCAGCAACACGCTTACCAACCCTACCAGGCGCAGTACGTCAGCCAGCCTAGCTACACTGTGCAATCGGTAAGACATTTTGATTGAAAATTAACTTTATTCATCATAATATTAGCAGCATGATTATAACATTGAAAATGTGAAGATATGAGTTACATATATTGTTGTAAAAAGAAGAGCTAGGGACGTTAGTAACGACTAGAATAAGATAGGCTATATCTAGCCTTGAAATAGAAGTTGTTGAAAATAGGCGGATGTATGAAAGGAATTGAAAACGTAGAAAATATCAACATCAAAAATGTAATGACGTACAATATACAAATCCTACTTCTCTAGGCGTATATCCTACGTTTCTTCACCACCATATTTATAAAACAAAACACTTTTGTTATACATTTAAAAAAAACACAGTTTTCCAATTGAAAAGCATTTTACTCTTGAAAATAACGTATTCACCATGACTTCGAATCTTATCATAAGGTATATTACAATTTTATGAGCCAATACTATTTTGTTGTTGACTAAGTGTTACTTGAATGTCCAGTTTTAAAGACATAATTTTCATAATTTGCATTAATTAAATAAAACCGGTCAGGAGCGAGTCGGTCAACTAACTATGCTCCGTACAAGCTATTTATTATACAGGGTGTCCCACTGTTAGTATACTAAGCTCAAAGGAGGTTATAGTTTTGCATACGCTGAGTACGAAAAAAATACTTATAAAATTCCAGACGCATTTTTTTTTCAAATGGATGAATTCTTAAAACTCTATGTGTACACCCATAACAAGCAACCAAGCCCAACTTTGCCACCAGCGCGTGAGCTATCGTTTAAGATTATGTTTTCATAGACAAAACGCTCACATTAGCGAAGCGGTATATGCCGGCTGCGCGAAGCTAGAGAAGAAAACATGAATTTTCAGGAAAAATTTAGCAAAAAATTTTTGACGTAACTTTGTTGTTTAAGTATTTTTTACATGATCAGTGTATGCAAAACTACAAGTCCCTTCGCGCTTAGTATACCAATAGTGGGACACCCTGTATTTTCTTATTATCTTATTTATTATTATTAGTATTTCGGTTTTTCATAGCAATTATTTAATTGGAATACAACTATAAAAAACCGAAATACTCAGTTGATGTGTGAAAATGAAGATGAATTTTCATAATAATTCAGACAGAATCCATATACTTAAGCGTAATAAGCGAGTAATTATTTTCTTCGTATGTTATGGTATACGAAGAAAATAATTATTCACAGTTTAAGATAAAGTTTTAATTAATATGAAAGTCATGTTACAAGACTTATAAAAAAACAATTGTATCTTATATTAAACATTATATTAAAACATTCTTAAGGGTTCTTTACGTTTGAATTACGGAACCCTAAAAACATACAAATGAGTAGAAAAACCCAGTAATATTTAATCCTCGTACACGTCCACATTAACCAGTGGCCGGTTAATTATTTATTTTGAAATATTTTCAGATCATTATTTTAAAGATTTTATGATTACTTATGTTTCCGAAACATGTTTAATTTTTTTAACATTTCGAAAATAAAGTTATTTTATACATTATATTACTATTTCTATCGTAGTTAACATAATTTACGCTAGTTTGTATTCACGATGATATTTTAAACCACAATAAAGAAATTAATTAAATTGTAGAGCCAGCTTGTTCTGCCTTAAAATCGGATAGTTGCTTCTAGGTAAATCTGATCCCAACGAAAGTGTTTTGCAGACCGTTTGAAATAAGGATTCATGAAGGCTACTTTTATTTCGGATTGTAGATTTTGTTAAAAAAAAATAACTTGAATTAATTATAGGTATAAGTGGAATTCAATAATTACAATCTTCATTTATATTTGCATCTAAAAATAAATTTAAATGCAGCAAAGAATGCCGACTAATATCCGCTTATCATAAAAGTCACATTTTTCAATATTAAAGTGCTTATTTAATTAAGTCGGTATTTTCCGATGCCTTGTATAGATATTTTAATTTGGATTATTCAGTCACTGATTGTTATTTGTATAGGTACTTTATTTTTAAAAGAGGAATTACATGAATTTCTTGTCAGTACTTCTATGTTAATTAAATCTTCAGAACCACAACCTGTCATAGGATTCAATTTTTTTTAATATACGATACATAGTACTTAACTGAAAGTTTTTTCACTCAACACAGGTCAAGTACAGTACAAGTACTATAGTAGTTACCTACTCCATAACTTATCAACGCCTGATGAAATTTGAATACTTAGTTCATTAAATTTTGGCCCATTATCATGATTATGGCTTGGAATTTTATACCCAGAAGATAATAAAGCTTATTTTCTCGTTTTAGATAAATATTATTATGACATCATACGTTAACATATTTGACAACATATAACACCTACAAATTTGTCAATTATGATTGACTACAACATTAGTTCTCTCCTTCCAGTGGCAACCACAACAGACCTACGTGAGCCAGCCAGCCGTATACACCGTCCCTCAGCAATACACCGTCCAGCAGCCAATCTACGAGCAGCCCATCAGAACCGTGCAGAACATCCAGCCGGTGTACTCCACCGTCCAGGAGTACAGGCCCGTCCAGCAGTACAGACAGATCCAGGAGTACAGGCCCATCCAGCAGTACCAGACGGTGCAACCAATCCAGTCCTACTCAGTTCCTTCTTACAACAACAACGCCTGGTCCAGCGACCCTTGGTGCTAATTTATTAAATAAACTAACTTCTATTCGTATGTAATGTTTTGTCCTATTTTTCCTTGCGTTATTTGGGAAAGATAGTGACAAAACAATTACCACGGATTCAAGTTTATTAACCTTTAATGTTTAAGTAAATCATTCGCAATATAGTACTCCAAAATACTCAATGAATAAGATAAGCAATTTACGGGTTGTAAAACTTAACGAAGACTTACAAATAAATAGACATTATTATATCTGTGTTTTATTTCAAATACTTAAATGCTAAGGTATGAATATTACCAATGAATTAAATCCGATACAACGTATAGTGATGTTAAACATTATAATGGCAAATCGAGAAACGCTTATTTTTTTGTTTCTTGGTCAATGATTTATACATATATCATATTACATCATTGCTTTTGCACATTATGTTGGGTAATAATATAATAAGTATAAGTTCCCTCAAAATTATATATAAAACTAACTAGCTTCACGCCGATATAAAAATGCTGGATACAAATAGCTACATTTATATCTTGAATATTATATTTATTTTTGTGCGTAACTTTATCCATATCTGATCAATAATAATTATTGTTTTAGACTTTAGAGTAAAAAAAGCACACTTTCGTTCAAGATTAGTAAAGTAGAATATAAAATTAATTAATTTAATCAAACGAACGAAGGAAAAAAACAACGCAAAAATGTAATTAAACATCGATTGAAATAACTAAGAGATACCTATATAACATATTTTAAGATCCTGTTCTAAAACTCCTTACACGGCAATATTTAATGACCCAAAATAACTTAAATAATATTATAATATTGCTAGAAAAGTAGGTACTACTTATTATTTTTTTACCAAACAGATTATTTCCCAGAAAAATATAACAACTACATGATTGTCAGATATTGCTACTAATCGAGCTGCTTATTCATTCTTACTGGAACAAAATTTATAATTTTCGCGTAAAATCATAAGTGGAAAGTTCTCGTGATATTAAACTGTAGTAGGCATATATACTAATTCGTTGGGAGAACTTGATCCATGCTTCAATATACCAAAGGTCGGATTAGGGCTCACATATTCATAATGATTTTTCGGAAAGTTTTAAGCTTATTACATTTCACATTATTACAACATGTAATATGATATTGAATGTCCAATTTGTATTATTTTGCATTCATTTGGACGGAATTTACCTGAGCTTATACTTAGGCTCTATCTTTGCCAAAAGTTTCGGATTTAAATAAATAAATTACAGTAACTATTTTCAGTTTTTACTAAAAGAGTCTCTCTCATTTTTAAATTTGGTTGTAACTTTTATTATCTTTGGATATAATGTTCATTGTTCATCCTTAGTTTATTGAACCCATCGGCTCAAGAAATCGTTGAAGCAAAATATTCCCAATACTGCGCTACAACTCAAGGTCTTCAAGATATTCCTATATACATGTTTAAATTCTTATATAAAAGATTTACTGAAGTTTATTTATGAAATAATACGATTTCTTATAACCTAAATAAGTAGTTTGGCTCAATTTTGAAATTATAGATTCAGATGAAATGGAGGGTGGAATTGGTGTCTTCTTTTTAATTTTCTAGGATTTTCAAAATTTATGACTTTATAGAACATTTTGTTTCTTTTCGAAATTCTACTTTTTACCTCTTTGGCTATGGCTTTTCCGCTTAAGTTTTGCAAAAATGGCCAAGTAAAGCAGTTTTTTTGACAATTTCCCTTATTCGACTTATTAAACGAAGAAAATATTATGTAGAGATAAAATAATCTGGAAAAAATGTACCACCAAGGTTTTATGTCGGATAAACCATTTATTGTTACCTATATGCTACAAGCAGTAGGTACATCACCACGCTACGTACAATAGGAGCACAAGATCTATGAAAAGCTGTATAAAAATGAGAATAAATTATCTTTCTTAGTAGAGGAAGTTCCGTGGGTCAGCTAGTGGTATGTAATCAAATTATTTATAAAATATCTAACTATTAATTTGTCACCTATCAATATATTATGTATTGTTGTTGTCTCAAACATAATATTAATTCATTTATCATCACTAAAGATATTCAATGAAACATCGTTAATCGTAGCCGAGTATTGATGATATAAGCACTAAATAATCGTGGTAATCAATACTGATCTTTCACCTTTGAGATGTTTTCGGAATATGTAAAATGTAGCTTCATCAGCGAAAATTAATTAGATTACTATTTATTTAAATAAGACCACCTATTGTACAGCCAGACAATATACATAATCATCTATCTATAATATAAAAATGAATCGAAAAATATTTTGGAAAGCGCATAACTCGAGAACGGTTGAACCGATTTCGGTAATAATTTTTTTAAATGTATTCCTTGATGTACGAGGATGGTTCTTACGAAGCCGAGGCGGACCGCTTGTAGGATATAAATGTAAAATATTAAACCAATACGTTGTATGAGTATTCTAAATAAAAAAAGAGCTCTATATTTTACGAAAACAATATACAACAATCATTTTGTACATTTGTACGAAACGTATACCTATTTGTACTAGCTTGTTAAACAGAATACTTTTACCGTTAATAAATTGAGCCCTAGTATCAATGGTTTGCCTGAGATAAAAAGTATGGTAGAGATCTGCTCTGCAATATTACAATTAAATCTGCAATAGTGTTTGGTATTGTTTATTATTAAGACAGTAACGGTCTTTCCGTTCTCGACACGAATCTAACTTGCTTTTTTGCCCTCAAAATACATATATTTGATTCCCAACCAAGATAATATGAAACCTGCTTTTGTTTAAAAATGTTGTCTTCGCATAAAATCCATTGCATATAACTTGAATAATTTAACGTTACTTGAAGTTAATTTTCATTGCTAAATTAATCTTATAGCTTAAACAACTTTATGAGTTAAAGATTATGATTAATAAAGCGTTGAAGTTAAGCTCAATCAATCAATAACTACCATTATAAGCAATAAGCAGGCTTGTTTTACGGCGGGGCTTGATTGCAGTCATCACTACAATTATTAACGCATTAAACTTTATTGTTCCTCCTCATAAAAAGGCTGTGAACCTTATCAGCCTTCAGATCCATGAACAATTTGGTTTACTATTTGGTGTATGTAAACAAAAAATATTGGTTCACAACTGTAATCGAAATATGCATTTGATATCATTCTCTATCTGCTAAAACAGAATATGTAGTGGCATGTAACACCAGTGTTTAAACTGTAAACTATAAAGTGCTATAACCCACATACTGATGTACATTATTTGAATGTGTATTGCTTATTTAGCGACATCTACATTAGGGATGTGATTTGAATATTTCAAAACCAATTTAATATTATAATTTATATTTATAAACAAGTGAATTAGAACTCCTTGATTTACGTAAATATTATAATTTATTATAAGAATGCAGAAACAAAAATAAACGATGTCCGACCTCCACTGTTCACAACAAACCATATTAAATCTTACAAAATAGACTAATCTGCAATATATTAAACCAATGACCCAGCAAACCCACGCAAAACCATAAAACTGGACAAAATATTTCCCAAACGAAATACATTTCTGCTTTAGTACAGAATTTTATTGACAGTCCGAAGCAATCCAGCGATGTATGTAAAACAAGTGTTTTGAATAGCAGATAAGGGGTATCCATTAGCGATAGTATAGGAATACCCGTGGCATTGTTCGTATTATGAATTCAAAATTACAATATTGCTACTTAATTCTTGCAAAAGACCGAACTCAAAATTAGAAATGTTACTAACATTTATCTGCTTTGAGAAATAAAGTCTTCTAACATTTTTGCGCCAAAGTCTAAAATCTCTGCGATATAAAATCTTTCAAAATTAAATTTTCATTATTAACAAACAAACACTTCCACCTTTATTAATATACAAAAGGATGAAGTATCGAGCGTAGTCACGTGGGGAAGATGCCTTATTGAATGCAGTATATAAGCCTGAAGATGCGTCTGAGCGTCAAACACAACCAACACCTGCCACGATGAGATTCCTCGTAAGTTACTTCAATAAATATTACTTAATTTAATACATATAAGATAAGACTAAAGAAATTCTGAATCTGCATACTTCAATGGTAATTTTTATTGTAACATTTGCGTATATCATTTTAAAGGCATTGCCAATCGATACAATATATCAGTTCTGCCGTCATGTCACCTCCTTAAAATATATTACTAGAAATACATATCTTGGTGTTTTTTAGAGGGTCAATTGTTTTAAATGGGTAATCAGGTCCTTTCGTAATAAAATATAAAAAAACTAAATATCATTAATAATATCATTAATAATAATCAACTAAATATCTTTCAACCCCAATTGTTTGTAAGAGTGTACTTTAATGGTGCTTGCATGACCTAATTAGTACTAAAATTTTTCTTATAAAAATATGTTCCTCCTAGCCAATGGTATATTTCCTAATTCCAAATAGTACTATCTAAATCCCTTCTCATAACCTATCATAATTCGTAAGCAGACATTAAACTTTGACACAGTTTTATCTATCATCGCCAATGCAGGTGAATTGCTAAAGGTCATAGGATTTTCCGCAAATTAAATGTGAACGTGGGAATTAAGTTATAGATTAATTATTAAGCCAATAATTATCGAAAGACTTAATTTTCATAATGGTTTACCAAACAGGTGGAAAAGGGCAAGAGCATGATAAAAAGATACTTTATGCCAAAACAAGGCAAGCTTTTCAAGCTGGCATGTAAATGAAGTTTTACTTTACTTGTTTACCTTTAAAAATTGTAAAAGGTTACATAACATCTCAGCACTTTCAGCGTATTTTGAGCTATCTGAATTACTTCAACATTGTTTCACTTAAATATAACTATGTGCGTAATCTGTATTGGGTCCTTCTCAATAAATAGGGGCCTAAACAATTCATGATTCACTATGGCTCTACTATATGGACTATGCTATACTCTGGCTCCTTACACAATTCTCATAACCAAATCATTTTCCAGTTGTGCCTCGCGTTCCTCGCTCTGGTGTGCGCCGCGTCCGCCAGCCACGGCTGGTCGTCCGGCTGGTCGGGCCCCGTGGTGTACTCCGCGCCGCTCGTGTACACGCGCCGCTACTCAAGCTACCCAGCTTACAGCTACGGCGGGTGGCACGGCGGCTGGAGCGGATATAACGGATGGTCCGGCAACCGAGGATGGTGGTGATAATGAATAATTCTTGATACAAAATTTTGTGATGTTTTACAGTATTAAATGGTTTCCAGTTTATTTCGTCTTTTTATTAGTGATGTGTGAAATTTTGGTGTTAGTCCCAGAAAATTGAAAATTACGTCTTCGCAAATAAATAAACTGGTATACCTAATAGTATTATTTTGTAGTAGAACGTGCAAACAACACCTAATGCCAAGAAATTCTCATCGCCCATTGCGCATTTACGGAGATAATGTGTTTACTGATAGCTTTTGGGAGGAGAAGGGATAAAGAAAGGATTGACAAAAAAATGTTGTGTGGTTTTATGAAACCACGGTAAAAGTGAAACTGTTCGAACGGTTCCGAACACTGCTTTGTGTAGCGCATGTCGCGTGACGGTCGGCTGCCGAGTAGGTATACCTACTCGGCAGCCGCGATACACGCGACATGCGCTACACAGACCAAAAAGTTTGAGACGATGTAATAAAAGTTTCACTTTAAAAAAAATAATTGAACGACTGGGAAAGGTGTGGAAATAGGAAAGGAAATAATCGTACCTATAATGTCCCTATAAATTATAAAGTATTGGCCGTATTCCCAAAGTTTTTATTAAACAAAACACTGTAGCAATAGTTATCAACATGTGTGTATCAGATTGTTTACGTAATTAATCATCTCATTACACAACAACATTGAAATAGGTACGACATACACACGACGAGTATACGAAAATTATCATAAAAATTAATTAGGAGCATTTAGGTATGCATGCATTTGCTCGATTAACATAACTATAATTAAACTTAAGCGTTAATAAATTGCTTGAGGCTGCGAGTTGTATCTTTAGCTTCGACATTTAGTAATCTGAGGAAGGACTACAGCTATCTAAATTTCGTGAATCGTTTATCTATATTCTGTATGCTAATTTAATACATGTTAATTCGAAATCAATGCAACTAAAAATGCAATGTTTACAAAACTACGACATAATAATACGTTATTCTCAAAGCTTCAATGCTGCGAGCACTCATGTTGATATCTCCATGATTGGTTCTACTTAGATCGTTATGGGTTTTGTAACTGTAATTTGAAAACCAACACATTTTTTTAATTACAATATATTATAAACTCCTGATACAATTTTTCTATACTTAATACGATGTTCAGAAATTTATATTTACAAGACAAAAACGAGCAGAGAACATGAATACTTTAATTAAAAGCAAACTTATGCTTTTCATAGCTTCTTATGCTTCATTCCTTCAAAACGTATCACAGAAAAAAAAATTACTCCGCCATAGTCAGGCTATAATGTTAGTAAAGTTGACACAAGTAAACATTTAAATTTTGATTTGGAATGTACTTATAAAGCAAATAAAATAGCTTACTTGATAGACTTTTCAACGTATTATCGTGTCGTATCCAGATTCGAAAATGTAGAGCTGTATCTATTTTCATAAATTTTATACATAAAGAAAACAAACAAGAATACGAAAAAAAATGCCAATTTTCTGTTCTATAGGTACAGCCTAACACAAGCCATAAAGAATACATAAAGACTACTAAACCTTTTAATTATGCGTGGCTCGACACGTTTTGATCGATTTTGTTATGTAATTATAGTTATATATGACATTCATTAAAACTCGACCACGATAACCGCTTTATGTGAACTAGCCTTAACATTTACATGCGAACGTTTCGTAAGATGCACTATGATTCATTGACTATAGCTAGGTGTTTAATATATTATTGATACTTTATAGTGCATTAAATCATGGTTTGTAAATTATAGGTTTAAAATGTTTTGTAAAACTAACTGCAGTGTCTCGCCATTCCTTTTTTCGCGGAGATATTTATATTGAGGTTTTTTGTTAATTAAGAGCCTGTATACATTAGTCATTAATATTTCTGTTTAATATAAATAATGAATTATTTTTAAAGACTTAGTATGTTAAAATTCCTTTCTATTCATGTCTAACATTACCTTATCTTCGTTTTTTGAGTATATCTTTACACGTTTATCAAATCCGTCGCACGACTCAATCGAATATCAATGAATCTAAGCTCTAATCTAAAAATATACCCAATACAAAATAAGAAGAAAATAACAAATTAAAAATAAAGTATATTATGCTTATATTGAATGCAGCAGATATCTCTTACCCGATCGCTTTTAATCGCAGATGTTTACAATTTGGAAATGAAGGCATCGCTCAAGGCTAAATGAGGTGGATTATTATTGTTAACTTTTTTTGGTCCATGCCGTAACCAAAAAATAGTTTTTTGGTCCATGACTACGGTCTTTCGTAAAGCTAAAGCTCTTTAACATCCATCTGGTTCATTAACATTTATTAATATCTTGTTATTATAATAATAGCAGTTTAAAATTTTTTATTCGGTACTTTAATAAAAAAAGAACTTAGACATATTTTGGATTACTAGAAATAAGACCATAGGCTTTTTACTGTTATTTAATTGGACTCTTTCAAAACGAATTGAATATGCAAATATTTATCGCTTGCAGAGAATTTTGTTTCAAAGAACCTAGCCGCTAAATAATTAAATCATATTAGAGGTCTATTTTGAAATGAAAACAAGACGATGCCCAGTAAGGATGTCACAACGCTTGACTATATTATATGGGTAACCGTTTCGCTGATATATCATTAACTGACTGTCATCGTCTCACTAAGCATCAGCACTGCATCATTTAGAGGCGGTTTCACATACAGCGCCACTAAGTGCTGGAACAACCTTCCACCACCCCTGTCTGAAGTAAAAAGTATTACAAACTTTCTATTTAAATATAAAAAAAAAACATTTATTAAATACGCTGTACCAGCCTTAGTGCCGTTGATGTGTCCCGCTGTATGTGTATATCTCTATTCTCTACGTATATAATATAATACTTCTTATTTTAGGTATTTATTATTCTTAATTTATTGTTTTTTCTATACATATATTTTTATTACACATATATTTCTTATATTATAATATTATATAAGTGGTAAGTACTAATATTTAATAAATATATATTTCACACTTATCACTATTCCATCATATATAGTTATATATTATTCAGATATATTATCTACTAGCTTTCCGCCCGCGGCTTCGCCCGCATTTTCAGAGAAAAACCCGTTCCCGTAGGATTTCCGGGATAAAACCTATCCTATGTCCTTTCTCGGGTATCAAAATATATCTATACCAAATTTCATGCAAATTGGTTCAGTAGTTCAGGCGTGATTGAGTAACAGACAGACAGACAGAGTTACTTTCGCATTTATAATATTAGTATGGATTTATTTATATTTGAAACAGACGAGTCTGTGTTTGAACTTTGCTACAATGCAAAGTACCTAAAAAGCTGTAACTCCAACCGTCGCAATCGATTGGGGCTCCTGAAAATCAGTGCTGTTAGTGTTCATAGGGAGCACTACAGCTTTTAACTGAGTAGTCCCTTTTGATGATGGACATTACCACACAGTTCTTTGTTGTTGTTTTCAGTTATATTTTTTAAGTTTAGTTATAAGGTTTTTTATATTATTTTATTTGTTTGTGTTTTAAGTTTTATTAGTTTTTAAGTTCTGTTAGTTTTTTTGTTCTCTTTTTTATGTTCGCTTTTTGTATCTGTGTGGTTTGTTTATGGTCAATATTTGTTTTTATTATTATATTATTTAAATGAATTAATTTAATCAAATGACATGTTAAGGAAAAAAACAACGCAAAAATGTAAACACAAAAACATCGATTGTAAAAACTTAGAGATTATATAACATATTTTAAGATCCTGTTCAAAAACTCCTTACACGGTAATATTTAATAAAATAAATAAAATAAAATAAAATTGTTTTATTTCAGGACATATTGTGTTCCCACTTCCCATATGCAAGTTACAATGTAGAATTGAAATAGAATTGTACAAAATTAAAATTAAAATTTAAGATAATTAGAGCATCATTTATATTTTTCTTGGCTTTATATTTAATGACAAAAAATAACTAAAATAATATTATAATATTGCTAGAAAAGTAGGTAGGTATCCAAACAGATTATTTCCCAGAAAAATATAATATACGGATACAACTACATCATTGCCAGATATTGCTACTAATTGAGCTGCTTATTCATTCTTACTGGAAAAACACGATGCAAAATTTATAATATTCGCGTAAAATCGTAAGTGAAAAGTTCTCGTGATATTAAACTGTAGTAGGCATATACTAATTCGATGGGAGAACTTGATCCATGCTTCGATATACCAAAGGTCGGCCGTCGGATTAGGGCTCACATATTCATAATGATTTTTCAGAAAATTTTAAGCTTATAACATTTCACATTATTACAACATGTATCTAATATGATATTGAATGTCCAATTTGTATTATTTTGCATTCATTTGGACGGAATTTACCTGAGCTTATACTTAGGCTCTATCTTTGCCAAAAGTTTCGGATTTTAAATAAATAAATTACATTAACTATTTCGAGTCTCTCTCATTTTTTTAATTTGGTTGTAACTTTCATTATCTTTGGATATAATGTTCATTGTTCATCCTTAGTTTATTGAACCCATCGGTTCAAGAAATCGTTTAAGCAAAATATTCCCAACACTGCGCTACAACTCAAGGTCTTCAAGATTTCTTATATAATAGATTTATTGGAGTTTATGAAAAAAATCGATTTCTTTCCCAAATACGTAGTTTCACTCAATTTTTAAATTATCGACTCAGCTCATATCGATTAAGCTGTTTTATATGGATACTTAAAAAGGAAAAGTATGGTAGAGCTCGGCTCTGTAATATTACTATTAAATCTGTAGTAGGTAGTGTTTGGTATTTTTTATTATTAAGACATTAGAGAACGATTCGACACGAATCTAACTTGCTCTTCATAAAGCTTTCTATCCCTCAAAAATACATATATTTTGATTCCCAACCAAGAAAATAAGAAACCGGCTCTTTAAAAATGTTGTGTGCGTTTAAAATCCATTGCATGTACATACACTCGCGGAAACAACTCGAATAATTGAACGATAATTGAAGTTCTTTGCTAAATTAATCTAACAGCTTAAACACGTATACGATTTAAAGATTATCATTAATAAAGCGTTGAAGTTAAGCTCAATCAATCAATAATTACCATTATAAGCAATAAGCAGGCTTGTTTTACGGCGGGGCTTGATTGCAGTCATCACTACAATTATAAACGCATTAAACTTTATTGTTTATCCTCATAAAAAGGCTGTGAACCTTATCAGCCTTCAGATTCATGAACAATTTGGTTTACTATTTTAATATATACCTAGATGTAGTCGTAGAGACAGATCAAATCATACTATGTAATTGGGTAGCTGCGAAGGTGTGGTATTAATTAGATGTAGGTAGATTTAGGTAACTTTTATAGATGAAAAACAAATTGTTTACCCAAAAATAACAAAGATGAAGGAGGAGATTTGTATTGGATTGAGGGTTGAGGAAGATGCAGGTGTATGTAAACAAAAAATATTTCATTGGTTCACAACTGGAATCGAAATATGCATTTGATATCATTCTCTATCTGCTAAAACAAAATATGTAGTGGCATGTAACACCAGTGTCTAAACTGATATGTACATTATTTGAATGTGTACCTATTGCTTATTTAGCGACATCTACATAAGGGATATGATTTGAATATTTCAAAACCAATTTAATATTATAATTTATATTTATAAACAAGTCTTTGTTAAAAGAATGCAGAAACAACAACAAAGATGTTTGACCTTCACTGTTCACAACAAACCGTATTAAATCTTACAAAATATACTTATCTGCAATATATTAAACCGATGACCCAGCAAACCCACGCAAAACCATAAAACTGGACAAAATATTTCCCAAACGAAATACATTTCTGGTTTAGTACTGAATTTTATTGACAGTCCGAAGCAAAACAGCGATGAATGCAAAACAAGTGTTTTGAATAGCAGATAAGGGATCTCTATTAGCGGTAGTATAGAAATGCCCGTGGCATTGTTCGTAAAATTAATTCAAAATTACAATATTGCTACTAAATTCTTGCAAGAGACCGAACTCAAAATCAGAAATGTTACTAACATTTATCTACTTTGAAAAATAAAGTCTTCTAACATTTTTGCGCCAATATTAACAAACTCCAAAATCCAAATCTTTTAAAATTAACAAACAAACACTTCTACCTATATTTATATACAAAAGGATATATTATCGAGCGTAGTCACGTGGGTAAGATGCCTAATTCTAGCAGTATATAAGCCTAAAGATGCGTCTGAGCGTCAAACACAAACAACACTTGCCACGATGAGATTCCTCGTAAGTTACTTCATTTATTACTTAATTTAATGCTTAAAGGAATAGAATATAGGAATTCTGAATCTAAATTCTTGAATAGTCATTTTTATTGTAACATTTGCGGATATCATTTTTTACCAGAAGTATTAAAGTATATATCTTGGTGTTTGGTAGAGGGACAATTATGTAAGATGGATTGTCAGGTAGTAGATTGAGGATGAGACGCAGAATTCCTTTCGTATAAAATACAAAAAAAAACTGTATCTTTTAACCCCAATTGTTTGTAAGGGTCTGGTTACTTTTCTGGTGCGTGCATGGCCCAATTAATACTACAATTTTCAGGCAAGCTTTTCAAGCTGGGATGAAAATGGAGTTTTACTTTGCTTATTTCACTTTAAAAATTGTTAAAAAAAACATCTTAGCACTGTCAGCGTATTTTGAGCTATCTGAACTACTTCAACCTTGTTTAACTTAAATATAACTATGTGCGTACTATAATGTATCCTTCTCAATTAATAGGAACTTTAGTAGTTAGTTTTTCATAATCATAATCTGATCTATTAAATCATGCTAGAGCAGAGGGACCTAAACAATTCATGACTATACTATCTTAATCTTAATACTATTATAAAGGCGAAAGTTTGTAAGGATTTATGGATGTATGGATGTATGGATGTATGGATGTTTGTTACTCTTTCACGTAAAAACTACTGAACCGATTACAATGAAATTTAGCACACATATAGAGGGTAACTTGGATTAACACATAGGATAGGTTTTATCCCGGAAATCCCACGGGAACGGGAACTATGCGGGTTTTCCTTTGAAAACGCGGGCGAAGCCGCGGGCGGAAATCTAGTGGCTGTTATAATGGTAAAAATGAGACGCATGATGCTGTTTACACATTTCTCATATACAAATCAACTTCCAGTTGTGCCTCGCGTTCCTCGCGCTAGTCTGCGCCGCGTCCGCCAGTTACGGCTGGTCGTCTGACTGGTCGAGCCCCGTGGTGTACTCCACGCCGTACGTGTACACGCACCACTACCAATCTTACCCAGCTTACAGCTACGGCGGGTGGAGCGGCTACAACGGCTACGGCAACCATGGATGGTGGCGATAATTGAAAAATATAGCGGCTTCTTGATGTAAAATTTTTTGATGTTTTTTATGTATGTATTAAATGGTTTTCAGTTTATTTCGTCTTTTTATTAGTGATGAATGAAATTTTGCCATTATTCTCGGAAATTGAAAATTGCGGCAAAGCACTGTTCGTTTTTCTCGTTACAGTTACTGCGGTATGCGTATTCTTTGCAAATAAATAAACAGAAGATAATACTTAGTTTTATTTTATAGTAGAGCGTGCAACCGAAACTGTTACACCTGACGCCAAGAAATTCTCTTCGCCCACTTACAGAGAAAATGTTTTACAAGGATCGACAAACAATTAATTAAAATAGTGGGAAAGGTGTGAAAATAGGAAAGGGGCCTAATATAAAATAGTCGTACCTATAAGGTAGTTATTTGTCGTATTCCCGAAATTTTTATTTAATAAATCACTGTAGCAATAATAGCTGTTATCAACATGTGTGTTTACGTAATTAATCCTCTCATTACTCAATAACACTTAAATAGGATACTAAAATTATCATAATAGTTATTAAACAGCATACATACACGCATTTGCTCGATTAACATAACTATAATTAAACTTAAGCGTTAAACAATTGCTTGAGGCTGCGAGTTGCATCTTTAGCTTCGACATTTAGTAATCTGAGGAAGGACTATAACAGCTATCTACATTTCGTGAAACGTTTATTCTGTATGCTAATTAATTATATACATGTTAATTCGAAATCAATGCAACTAAAAATGCAATGTTTACAAAACTGTGACATAATTGATAATAATACGTTATTCTCAAAGCTACAATGCTGCGAGCACTCACCGCCATCCTGTTACAAATGACCCGAAATTTTGTGTTAGTGTTTCGGGTCATTTGTAACAGGATGGCGGTTCTACAGGGGTCTTAGTACGCAATGACAAAAAGAAAAATGATGGTCAGAACGCTGATACCGGATACCTTAAGATACTGTAATATAAAATATTACAGTATCTTAAGATAAAATATTATAGTATCTTCATCGTGTGTGACGCGCTTAAGTCATAATTTTGATATCTCCATTGGTTCTACTTAGATCATTATGGGTTTTGTAACTGTAATTTGAAAACCAACACATTTTTTTACAATATATTATAAACTCCTGATACAATTTTTTTAGTCTATAATACGATGTTCAGAAAGTTATATTTACAAGACAAAAACGAGCAGAGAACATGAATACTTTAATTAAAAGCAAACTTTAATGCTTTTCATAGCTTCTTAAGCTTCATTCCTTCAAAACGTATCACAGAAAAAAAAATTACTCCGCCATAGTCAGGCTATAATGTTAGTAAAGTTAACGCAAGTAAACATTTAAATTTTAATTTGGAATCCGTACTAATATTATAAATGCGAAAGTAACTCTGTCTGTCTGTCTGTTACTCAATCACGCCTAAACTACTGAACCAATTTGCATGAAATTTGGTATGGAGATATTTTGATACCCGAGAAAGGACATAGGCTACCTTTTATTGCGAAATATGTACCACGGGCGAAGCCGGGGCGGACCTCTAGTAATATTATAAATGCGAAAGTGTGTTTATTCGTTTTAATGTGACATGGCCATGGGTAACTTTTGACAGCGGTGAAACGACTCATACTAATGCGAATTTAACATCAGGGGAATCCGCGGGCAAAGAAAAATATATGAATATTGTTTTCAATAAAAATGATGATGATGATATTGTTCATGATATTGTTTCCATAATTCCAGGGCCCTGGTGAAAGCGCCCAACGACCGGGCGAGTTTATACGTTCGCTAGCTATGCAGATACTGAGCCATTCTGCGCACGCCTGTGGATAAAGAGCATAGCGTACGGGATGTGAGTGGGAATAGGTGGGTGGTTTACTTTAATCAGTCGTAAAAATTTCCAATTTTAGGAAGATTAGAAAAATGATTTTAACAATAGTTAGGGAAATTTCTATTGACAGAAAAATTACGATAAGTCAGGAAAAAATTCTATAAGTCAGGAAAATTTCCATAAGTCGGAAAAATTTCTATAAGCTGGAAAATTTCCATAAGAAAGGAAAATTTCTATACGCCAGGAAAATTTCTATAAACAAGGAAAATTTCTATACGTCAGGAAAATTTCTATAAGTCAGTAAAATTTCTATACGTCAGGAAAATTTCTATACGTCAGGAAAATTTATATAGATAAGGAAAATTTGTATAAGTCAGGAAAATATTTATAAGCCAGGACAATTTCTATACGCCAGGAAAATTTCCTTGTATTTGAGACAGGAAAATTTCGATAAGACAGGAAAATTTCTATACGCCAGGAAAAATCGATGTCGGGAAAATTACGATAAGTCAGGAAAAATGTCTATAAGTTAAGAAAAATTGCAATAAGTCGGAAAAATTTCTATAAGCTGGAAAATGTCCATAAGAAAGGACAATTTCTATAAACAAGGAAAATTTCTATACGTGAGGAAAATTTCTATACGTGAGGAAAATTTCTCTTTGCCGCAAAATTATATAGATAAGGAAAATTTGTATAAGTTTTTTTTTTTTTTAAATTACTACAACCGGCAAAGGAGCGGGCGGTACACTTGATGTAAGGTGTTCACCGCCGCCCATAGCAATTGCAACGTTAGGTACCCTTGCGATTGTTTCATAAGTCAGGAAAATGTTTTATAAGCCATGAAAATTTCTATACGTCAGGAAAAATTCTATAAGCCAGGAAAATTTCTATACGTCGGGAAAATTTCTATAAGCTAGAAATTTTCTATAAGAATGGAAAATTTCTATAAACAAGGAAAATTTCTATACGCCAGGAAAATTTCTTTACGTCAGGAAAAATTCTATAAGCCAGGAAAATTTCTCTTTGCCGCAAAAATTTCTATAAGTCAGTTCTATAAGAATGGAAATTTTCTATAAACGAGGAAAATTTCTATACGCCAGGAAAATTACGATAAGACAGGAAAATTTCTATACGTCAGGAAAAATTCTATAAGACAGGAAAATTTTTATTCGTGAGGAAAATTTCTATACGCCAGGAAAAATCCATAAGTCGGGAAAATTACGATAAGTCAGGAAATATGTCTAGAAGTCAGGAAAAATTGCCATAAGTCGGAAAAATTTCTCTTTGCCGTAAAATTATATAGATAAGGAAAATTTGTATTAAATTAAGGAAAATTTGTATTGGAAAATGTTTATATTAAAAAATTTAATCAGAGAGATAATGTAAAAAGCAGTTTTAATCCTACTAATATTATAAATGCGAAAGTTTGTGAGGATGTGTGTGTGTGTGTTTGTTACTCTTTCACGCAAATACTACTGAACCGATTACAATGAAATTTAGCACACATATAGAAGGTAACTTGGATTACACATAGGGTAGGTATTATCCCGGAAATCCCACGGGAACGGAACTATGCGGGTTTTCCTTTGAAAACGCGGGCGAAGCCGCGTGCGGAAATCTAGTGTACTTATAAAGCAAATAAAATAGCTTACTTGATAGACTTTTCAACGTATTATCGTGTCGTATCCAGATTCGAAAATGTAGAGCTGTATCTATTTTCATAAATTTTATACATAAAGAAAACAAACAAGAATACGAAAAGAATTGCCAATTTTCTGTTCTATAGGTACAGCCTAACATAAGCCATAAAGAATACATAAAGACTACTAAACCTTTAAATTAAGCGTGGCTCGACACGTTTTGATCGATTTTGTTATGTAATTATAGTTATGTGACATGCATTAAAACTCGACCACGATAACCGCTTTATGTGAACTAGCCTTAACATTTACATGCGAACGTTTCGTAAGATGCACTATGATTCATTGACTATAGCTAGGTGTTTAATATATTATTGATACTTTATAGTGCATTAAATCATGGACTGTAAATGATAGGTTTAAAATGTTTTGTACAACTAACTGCAGTGTCTCGCCATTCCTTTTTTCGCGGAGATATTAATATTGAGGCCTGAGGGAGCCTGTATACATAAGTCGTTAATATTTCAGTTTAATATAAATAATTAATTATTTTTAAAGACTTAGTATGTTAAAATTCCTTTTTATTCATGTCTAACATTACCTTATCTTCGTTTTTTGAGTATATCTTTACACATTTATCAAATCCGTCGCACGACTAAATCGAATATCAATGAATCTAAGCTCTAACTCAAACTCAAACTCAAACTCAAACATTTATTTATTCAATTAGACTACTTTTAGTAGCACTTTCGAATCGTCATTACATAAGTATTTTTAACATTTACCACCGATTCGGAAAGCAGTATCTATGGAGAAGAACCGGCAAGAAACTCCATAGTTGCTCTTTTAAAATCATATTGTCAATATTACATAATCTGTAACTTAAATCTAACTACATAATATATCATAATATGCCAAAGAACTGTCCTGTGGTTCTTACGCGACAACCCTCCATGGATTTTCATCTTCCATATACATATTCCTTAATGCTATAATAGGCTCTCTGAACTAATATATTTTTTACATAAGTTTTAAATTTAGCACTACCAAACTCTTTAATATTATGAGGAATTCTATTGTAAAAGCGTATACCTTGACCCATAAATGAATTTTTAACTTTAGCTAATCGGAAAAATGGCATTTCAATTCTATTTCTGTTCCTTGTGCCATAACAGTGTCTATCTCCTACTCTTGTGTGTACGTCGGCATTTTTGTGTACATGCAAAATATTATTAAATATATACTGTGATGGTACAGTAAGGATACCAGTATTCTTAAAGAGATCTCTTAGTGAGTCCCGAGCACGTAAATTATATATAGAGCGAATGGCTCTTTTCTGTAAGATAAATATAGTTTCTATATCTGCTGCCCTGCCCCATAGTAGAATTCCATAGGACATAATACTATGAAAGTAGCTGAAATAAACCAATCTAGCTGTATCTTCATCGGTGAGATGCCTTACCTTTCGGACTGCATATGCTGCTGAACTGAGCTTACCTGCAGCGGTGTTGACATGGGCTCCCCACTGTAGTTTCTCGTCCAATGTTAACCCAAGAAATACAGTCGATTCTGTAGGGTGTAATACCTCCCCGTTCAAGGTAATATTTCTGCTCAACTTTTTAACGTTAGGTAGTAAAAATTCAACACAAGTTGTTTTTTTGGCATTTAATAATAAATTATTAGCAGTAAACCAGTCGGATATGTGTAAAAGAGTACTGTTCACTTCGTCAACATTTGGGTCATGCCTATCCACATTGAATATTAATGAGGTATCATCTGCAAACAGAACTATTTCACACCTATCCTGTAAATAATAAGGTAGATCATTGATATATACCAAGAACAAGAAGGGTCCTAAAATAGATCCTTGTAGAACACCAATGTTTCTAATGTGTCTAATCTAAAAATATACCCAATCCATACTAATATTATAAATGCGAAAGTAACTCTGTCTGTCTGTCTGTTACTCAATCACGCCTAAACTACTGAACCAATTTGCATGAAATTTGGTGTGGAGATATTTTGATACCTGAGAAAGGACATAGGCTACTTTTTATTGTGAAATATGTACCACGGGCGAAGCCGGGGCGGACCGCTAGTATAAAATAAGAAGAAAATAACAAATTAAAAATAAAGTATATTATGCTTGTAGGTATTGAATGCAGCAGATATCTCTTACCCGATCGCTTATAATCGCAGATGTTTACAATTTGGAAATGAAGGCATCGCTCAAGGCTAAACGAAGGTTAATCGTTGGATTATAATTTATAATATAGAAAACATATAACTTTTCATAAATTATGCATTATTATTTTAGTTAAAATTTAATATCACGACGTGCATTTGACTCTGTTCGTTGCGTATAAACAAAATAATGAGTAGGAAAAAGTTTCGAGTTTTATTTTGCACCTACTGTTTTTATAACTAACAATAAAATCATACAATTGCACTTTATTAAATTATTTTAGAAATGTTACGCAAATTATTAAAAAGGTTAAAAACAATTTTATAAAGCTTTATGCATATTTTTCCAACAAAATTAAAATAATTATCATAAAATATAATTTAAATGTTATTTTAACACTTTTTTTGTAATTATACATAATACTTTTCATGTTTTAGTGATTGTATAATGTACTCTATAATTGGAATAAAGCTTTATAGCGTTTAAACTTTATCAAAATTGACAGTCAAATTAAGAAAGAAAAAATAAGAGACACCAAAAACTGTAGAATAATAAAAATAATCGCGATAAAAAAAAACTACTACACTGATTTTCATCTAACAATGGATAGCGTAGTTGTCTATGAAGTTTTAGTATCTGTATTAATTGTTGAGTTTTAGTTAATAGCGAACAAAGCCGTAGGTCGAAATCTAGTCTATGAAAAACCGAATGCGACCGCAGCGGATGCCGGCTTTGCTTGTCAACAAAGCTGACCTTGCGCGAGCACATTTACCGACACATTATTTCTCCTATTTGAGTTTTGACCAATACTCGTCAAATAACATAAACTTTAGTAAATATTGCCAGTATTTGTTGCATTTTAAGAAATGTGTAACTATCTTAGTACATATCTAGAAATCATATACAACAAGACATATGTAATTGTTCAAATGGTAGAATTTAGGAAGGAAAAAAGACTTTATTTTATTTTTATGTCTAGTAAATGGTACCTAATGCTTTATGCAATCGTAAATAAATATAATAAAAAATGCTACTATTAAAAAATTACGGTATAAACTTATCTTACGGGTGTTGATTGTAGGTACTATCTCTATAATACTAGGATAACTAAAACTACCGGGTTACTATCCCATTCTCAAACTATATTATTTTCTATGTCGAACTAATGCCTATAGTGATGGTTATACAAAAAATAAAAAAAGCTATGAAACAAAGGAGCTAATAATTAATATTCTAGAACATAAACTTTCGATAATATCAACTGTATATTTGAATAGCTGACGCATTGATCACTGAAAATACTTATTTATCATGAATTATTTTTTCAGCAGCGTCGTCGAACTTACACTCTATGTTTCAGTAGTTTCACTTATCGGTTGTTATGGAAGAATTAACTAATACGATTAGGAGAAATGAGATGGATTATTATTGTTAACTACGGCATGGACCAAAAAATAGTTTTTTGGTCCATGACTACGGTCTTTCGTAAAAGGATGTAAAGCTCTTTAACATCCACCTGGTTGAACATTTATTATTATTTACTTATTGATGATTATAGAAATAATATTTATATTAAAAAAAATTTATTCGGTACTTTTATAAAAAAAGAACTAAGACATAATATTTTGGATTACAAGAAATAAGACCATAGGCTTCTTACTGCTATTTAATTGGACTCTTTCAAAACGAATTGAATATGCAAATATTTATCGCTTGCAGAGAATTTTGAATCAAAGAACCTAGCCGCTAAGAATTATAATATTTTGATTTTTTTTCGGCAAAACCATACAAAAATCATGGTAACGATTAATTAAATCATATTAGAGGTCTATTTTGAAATGAAAAATAAATTAAAGACGATGCCCAGTAAGGACGCGATGTCACAACGCCTGACTATATATGGGTAACCGTTTCGGTGACATATCATTAACTGACTGTCATCGTCTCACTAAGCACCATGAAAACCTTTGTAAGTATTCAACTGAAATAGCTTAGTTTCATACAATATCTTCCTATCAATTTATAAAAGTTGTGCATTGTAAATGTGAATTTGTTTTTGAATCAAAGTGCAAAAGTTCTTAGCATATATCTAATAGGTATCATATACCCACTTGCATATTGTAATAAAAGTATATAACAACAGTATGGACAAAAGACTCATCTCTTATTGAATTAGAATATGAAACAATGTCTAACAATATCTATAACTTGTTCCAGGTGATTGTATTGGCTCTGGTCGCAAGCGCGTTGTCCGGCAACGTCCGGCAGAAGCGCGGCTACCTCAGCGGCCTGCACTCCGCCAACGGGCTCTACAGCAGCTCCAGCGGCTACAGCTACTCCGCTCCCCCCTCCAGCTACTCGGCCCCTGCAGTTGGCTTGGCTTCCTCTGTAAGCTTTGCCCCAGCTGTCAGCCACATTGCTCCAGTATCCAGCTACATTGCCCCCTCGGTCGGATATTCCTCACACTCAGTAGGCTACGCTTCACCCGCAGTAAGCTATGCCGCCCCGTCCGTGAGCTACTCCCCATCATTGAGCTACGCCGCTCCCTCTTTCGGTTATTCTGCCCCTGCTAGATACGCATCATCCTCTTTGGGCTATGCTCCATCTATCGGCTATGCCGCACCTTCATTGGGCTACTCCTCCTCCTCCTTCGGTTACGCCACCCCTCTGAACTACGCTTCCCCGTCAGTCAGTTACTCCGCACCTCTGTCCAGTTATGCTGCTCCATCAGTAGGCTATGCCTCATCTGCTAGCTACGCCCCATCAGTAAGCTACGCACCGTCAGTAGGATACGCGCCATCAATCAGCTACGGCGCCCCCTCAGTCAGCTACGCCGCCCCCGCAGTCAGCTACGCCGCTCCAGTAGCCAGCTACTCCGCTCCGGCTTCCCGCGTCGTCACCGTCAACAAAGTCGTCAACGTGAAGAAGGTCGTCAGCGTACCCCAGGTCGTGAACGTACCTAAAGTGGTGTCAGTCCCTCAAGTGGTGCAAGTGAACAAGGTGGTGCCGGTCTCCGGCTGCTCCGGCTGCAGAGCTGCCCACTACGGCGCCAGCTACGGCAACACCTACGCTCCCAGCTACAGCAAATGGTAGAGACAACCTGTAAATGTTCTAGTCAAATTTTCTTGTGATTTTTAGTTTTACTTCTGTTATGTTTATATGAATAAAACTGTTTATTTTTTTTAATTACTTATTTTTCATTGACATCCTACCCCTTTATGCATAATTTGTACTTTATAACATAATTCACATCTAATGAATAGAGCGTACGTTTTAGAAACATAAAAAAGTATGCAATTACGTAATTTAGTAATTTAGAAGTAATGTGAAATATTTGTAAATATTAACCCAATATTAACCAATGTCAATATCCAAATCAATGGCCATGAATAGATTAACTCACGGACAAACCAGTTTGCCCATCGCCATTCATCAACTGCAGGCTGCGTTCACAACGAGCAACATAAACGTTCAAATTAAACATTAATATTTAATGATACTTCTAATAATAACTCGATCAAAGTAAATTTAAGTCAGAAACTGACATCTGCTTTAATTCAATACGGCAACATTTTAATGTAATTAATAAATTAACATATCACAGCATTTGGTACTGATATTTAACATTTTTTTAAATCGGTCTAGTTCGGCTAAGGCCGTATTACATTATGTGGAGTTGTTTTAATTTGAAGCAGAAACTGTATTTTAAAATTCAAGAAAACATCCTGATTTTTTTTTCGTGCTGTCAATGCATATAATTACGTAGCAAGTATAGTATAGAGAGGGCGCTAACAGGTGTTCTATCCATCTTACCGGACGCTGCTGCCTGCTGTGCGTGGAACTATGCGTCTTGGTACTTTATAAGAGATTTGACCATTTTTTGATAGAGGGTCTTTTCTTCAGTTGTGTTTTGTTGGGTCATTCTATCGCGGTTATAAAATCAGTCTGAAGAAAAAACTTTCGCTGCAGCCGCTTCCAAATATTTTCCAGTGACAAAACTATGCTTTTACTACTCGGCCGAACTCCATAGACGAGTAATTTTAAAATTGTAATTTGTTTCAGTGAATAAATACAAGTAATCGCTTTTAAAACAAATCAATTAACAAACATAATGATACGTCATATACCAAGTATTATGAGATCTTGTTAACAATTTATGAAACTCATTAAATTAAACTTCAATTGAGGAAAATTCACACAAAATTGCAAATATAACACTTTTGAAATAATAACGTTCACCCGCGACACGCTCGCGTGTGGACGTCACTTTTGATGGCCTTGTGACCTTCCAAACGATTCCCGTAAACTTTGCTCAGATATGTTATTAAAAAATTTAAGGAAATTGTTGTAATTCTTAATAAATGGTTCAACATTTTTATGTGATGTCGTTAATTAGAAAACGCCCTGTAATTATAGTCATTTATTATATTTACTATATTGGGTGTATCTGTAAATTAATTTTATTACATAATAGCAGTAATTGAATAAAGGTCCTATAAGAAAAATTAAAGTTACATGAACGGAAAAGCAAACTGACAAACTGTTCTTGTATTTTAACTAAATATATTGGCGAAGTGCATCTATTAGCCGTAAACAAAGAAGAAGAACTAAAAGTTGTCGACGACCTACCTACCTATCAAAGACGACAAGTAGCAAAGACGAATTTTTATTAAAAATATGTAATGTGACGGTAAATTTTATACCAAACTGTCATAGGAATCTGTACTCCGTAGTGGACCAAAATGCTGTTGATAATATTATTATGCATTACTTTTATAAAAGGCGCAAAAAATTCATTTCGGTGGCAACTTCTTTCACGTATAAAATTAAATTTTAATATTGACATGATTTTAAAAGAGCAACAATGGAGTTTCTTGCCGGTTCTTCTCCATAGATACTGCCACAATACTGCTTTCCGAATAGGTGGTAATTGTTAAAAATATGTATAACGCATTTCATTAAAGAAACGAATCTTAAATGGCGGCGCTTATCATCCCCTCTCGCTTACATGCAAAAACAAAATTGGGAAAAGTAAAATCACTAAAATGTATTTGATTTTCCCCATATTAGGTTTTATCATAAATTTACAAAATATATTCTTTGGGAAAAGTTGTTCAGTTTTATGGGCTCATTACAATTATTATGGGGATTTTGTTGCATTCTGTATAAGTAAATATGATAATTAAAATAAATACACAAATACCATAACAAAAAAGTTTGACAACAAACAATTTGAAATAATTAATAAAATAATTATCCATTTACGTTATTATTATTTTCTTTTTTGCTGATCCTACCATACGTCAGTGTCAGCTTTGGCCGCCATTGAATATTCGTTTCTTTAATGAAACGCGTTATTCGAAAGTGCTTCTAAAAGAAGTCTAATTGAATAAATAAATGTTTGAGTTTGAGCTTAAATTATGAGAACTAAAACTCTACATATAAATCATGGTCTAAAAAATATGAAACAAGAGTCTTGTATAACATTCTTATCTACAAAGTATTTAAGTAATGTTTGAGTATGAATTATATTTAAACGTACAATATTTTTGTATAATAATAATATTTAAGATATATAATAAAAAATAACATACAAACTCAGATAATATTATAATGTACATACGAAATTTATTACTGGCGAATTTTAAAGAAAAAACAATTTTAGGTTTTTACGCCAGATAATTTTAAAACGTGACTTTCAGATTTTTTAAATTTAATTTACTTTAAAACAAACTGATTAGTAATGTTACTAATTTTCCGCTTGTGGATTTACTAGTTAACAAATTCTAAATATACGTTATCCTAATTACATGCTTATATTTAAATCGCAATATTTAAAAAAAAAAACAAAGTTATAATTTTAAAACAGACAGACAGTTTGATTAAATTTATAGATAAATACAAACATGTAGATAAAGATTTGCGAAATATATAAAATATAACTGGTTTTCAGTGTTGCGCACAATTCACAACAAAAATGTTTGCCAATTACGCTGTAAATTGCTTCACATCAAACGAGACCCCACATAAGTACTTGTATTGATTGCGACAGATACAAAAGGAGATCAATGATAATATCGTTATTTATTTTTCTATTCTTTATAAATTTATAATGATAATATCTATAACTAGCTGTGCTCCGCGGTTTCACCCGCATTGCTCCGCTCCTGTTGGTCTTAGCGCGATGATATTATATAGCCTATAGCCTTCCTCGATAAATGGGCTATCTAACACCGAAAGAATTTTTCAAATCGGACCAGTAGTTCCTGAGATTAGCGCGTTCAAACAAACAGATAGATAAAACAAATTGCTTCTATTTTATAACCTGCATTATGCTATGACAGAGATTACGAATACTTTTTTGACTCATCGCCGAAGCTGAATTAATGTGACAGGACTGTGTTTGCAATAAATATTTGAATTTAAAATATTGTTTTGGTTTATTATAGCTTGTTTCAAAATATGCAAAACTCGCTAGAATTCGTAATTTATGTATTCATCTTACTACTAAACCAATTGTAATACGTTATTATGGTACCGTATAGTATATTTTGGTATTTTTACGGTTTTATATAATTATTAACTTTTACAGCAAAAAGCTCTATCTGTAAAATAGTATTAGTGAGATACTCATAATATTTTATTTTTATTTTTTATAAATTACTGTTTACAGAATACATTTAAATCAGTTGTAAGGCTTTACTTCGACATATTCCGAGTATTAAAAATATCTGTGAATAATACTTATTATTTGACACCTACGCGTTTATAAAGAACAGATAGGTCAAATCTTAATATCTCTAAAGGAATGCATTTCTCACAGAATATTGAAACTTTGATTTGGATCCACTGCCGTTTTAGTTATACCTGCGAATATATTGCCCTATGCGACAAGTAGAGCCTTCTTCTCTAACGTCAAAATAACTTATTTTAATTTATTTGCTAGTGTTAATATAGATGTTTGAATATTATATTGTAAGTAGTTCATTTCACAAAAAGGCAAATATTAATGTACAAAATATAATTTGCATAAAAAATACTTTGTCAAATGTTAAAAATATTAAATTATATTTAAAAATATTTTTCTGCAATTTGATTTGTGGCTAGATAGATAAAAATAATTTTGAACTTAATATTATTTGCCAACGATTAAAAGACAGATAAAATTAATTACTTAAACTGTGTACCTATTACCCACACTGCTGCACTTAACAAAGAATGTGACCTTTTTGTGAAGAAATTATTATGATGATATTGTTATTGCAATATTAGTAGAGCATTTATTTTTATTTTGTGTGAGAAAATATAATTTGATGAGAATTTTAAAGAAATGATTCTATTAATTGTAAATTAGCGACTTTGCTCGCGAAAGCTTCACTATACTTCTTCTAAAATGTTCTTCATCAAATCATTCATTCTCTTTCTATTTAAAAAAAAGCCTCCCATGTACTTATCTTAGATCAATATAATGAAAATATGATGTACAACAATATTTAATACACTTAACACTACACAAGAACACTTATAAATTCATGATATTAAAAAGCTTAGGGATAATAAGCTTATAATAAATATGATAAAAAGCTTTAAACAAATATCAATTTTGTTAGAATATTTTTTGGTAATATAAATTTTGGTATATTTTACACACGTATTACAATGTCTTGGTCATGCAGAAATAGAATAGAAGAAGGGAGATATGATTCTAAAGCTAATATACAGATAAACCTTTTCAACAAGGAAGATTCAATCTCTTCATCGATCGACTTTAACCTCATACAAATAACAACATATTAAAAATTCAAACAAACAGTAATAATAGCAAGGATGCAATAAGCTTGAATTTTAAAATAATTAATAAGGAGCGATTCACGAGGACGCTTGCGTCACCGCTCTACATTTCGGTATATATAGCCTGTGGGGGCGAGCCTCCTCACACATCACCTCTCAATCACCAAACAACCACCAACCAACTACTCCAACATGAAAGCTTTCGTAAGTAGAGCACTTTCATAGAGCTTTGTAATATTTTATAAGTAGAGTATTTTTATTGGTCGATGTCGAAACATCATTGTTTAACGATAATGCAGTTTTGTACTAACATTTGTTTTTGGTAAATTGTAATATTTTTGGACATAGCATGAGATAAAAACTTCATTAACATGTCTCATATCGTTTCAAAAGCTCTCTAGTATTTTACAAAGAGATTTTTTACTAATAATTGCATATAAACTGCATTCGTAAATAAACTAATCATCATTTATTGTTTTATTAACATCAATTCCAATGTTACAAACAAACCTTTTTATTTTGTTTGTCATAATTGTAACATTTGATCGAATTAAATATATTCATATAAAAGTGACTTAACTTTCATATTGCAAAGTTTCGCGACAGTGGGTCACGGTCGCGCCAAAATGTTACTTTTTCGCATAATATTCAATATCAAAATATATTCCCATAATGTTGCTTCATTTAATCCGACTATTTGCATAATTTTAATATTTAATTGATATTAATATAATATAACATAAACATATAATACGTACTTTATTACGACATCTTGATTTGTTGATCTTGTTAAATCGAGCTTGCTTCTGTGTACATAAAATTAAGTTTTAATTGAATATCCTTGGTTAATATTTATAAATGTCTTTTGAATTTATCCAAAGTAATATTATAACTAAATTATAACAAGTAGGTACCTACTATAAAAATTTATTTTTAAATCGTGTATTCGGTAATTTTTTCATAATTTTTATTAACCATGTACCATAGTTTTTATATAGTTACGTAGTCTTTAAAGCAGCTTATTTCTGCAGAAGAAATATTTTTAAAATTTAATCTCCTATCGAAAAAAAACTAGCAATGACTTACATCTAAATTTTGTCTCACATACAATGGCTTAAATCCAAAGAAAGTTTATCAAATATGTACTCTTTACAGATTGCTCTGTGCGCTCTCGTCGCCTGCGTAGCTGCTGGCGAGGTCCGTGACAAGCGCAGCTTCGTGCACGGCGGCTACAGCAGCTTGGGCAGCTACGGCGGCTACGGTGGCTACAGCAGCCTGGGCGGCCACAGCGGCTACGGTGGCTACAGCAGCCTGGGCGGCCACAGCGGCTACGGTGGCTACAGCAGCCTGGGCGGCTATGGCGGCTACAGTGGCATCCGCGGCTACTCCGCCGGCTACGTCGCCCCCGCTGCCCGCCTCGTCACCGTCAACAAGGTCGTGAACACCCAGCGCGTCGTCAACGTCCCCCAGGTCGTTAGTGTGCCCAAAGTGGTCTCCGTCCCCCAAGTAGTATCTGTGAACAAGGTCGTCGCAGCTCCCAGCTACTCTGTTGGTGGCTACGGATCCGGCTACAGCGGCTACAGCTCCGGCTACGGTTACGGTTCCTCCGGCTACGGTCACGGATCCGGCTACGCCAGCGGCTGGTGGTGAACAGTCTAGTCAAGTGCTCAATGTGATTTTTTTTAGTTCTATTTTGTTATCTCATAATTATTGTTGACATTATATGTTCTTTATTTAAATATATATTTTTATAAGGATTTCTTCGTTTTATTATCAAACTCAAACTCAAACACAAACTCAAACATTTATTTATTCAATTAGACTACTTTTAGTAGCACTTTCGAATCGTCATTACATAAGTATTTTTAACATTTACCACCGATTCGGAAAGCAGTATCTATGGAGAAGAACCGGCAAGAAACTCCATAGTTGCTCTTTTAAAATCATATCCATTTTTAACTCTTAACTAAAATGTATTTTAGTAAATAAATAAGTTTGTCTATATCAAAGTCAAACTAAAATCAGAACTATTTACACACTTCACTCTTTGATCATCATAAAATTAACATTAAAACATGACAGATTCTATACTATTTACCATTAAATTTAAATTTAATTTTACTCATTAGTTACTTAGTTTACAACACGCGCTAAAATACCTAATTAACGTAATATTGCTAGTTAGCTGTGGAAACAAATACAATTTCCTTGCGGAAATAAATGTAAACAATGAATCATTAACAAGGCATGAACGTGACACGACGATATATTAGAATAAATTGATAAATGTGCATCTAGTCATAACGCGCGCGCGTTGAAATCTATTACATCGGCCGCAACACTGCCACTGTTCGTGTCTATAATTCATTAACTTTAGGCGAAAATTCGTCGATCAACACTTGATGTACGCTTCTACTTTGTTACACACTTACACGCAAATATCCTCTTTTAATTTGAAGAACTCTGGTTTTATAATTACGTACTACGTAGTAGTAAAAGTAATACCGAAATCAAAATATTATATATCTAAGTGGTTTATTTAACGAGATTTACCACTTTTTCTGTAATTATTTATCAAAATAGAGTTATATATCTACAATTTTTAACTATTTTATTTTAACTATCAAAATTAATGCAGTTAGAGTTCCCTGCACTTTTTAATTATTGTATTGTAACAGTCAGTGAGATACTTTAGCTTCAGCTAATGCGTGTGTAAAATAAGTAAATAGCATATTATGTACTTTCTTAAATTATATCGATTCCTTAATAATAATCGCTTTATCGCGTCTCCATTTTCTAAAATAAGAAATACATATTACTTAATGTAAATATTAACAATTTAGTGCAAGTTCTCACAATTATGTAACCTTGGCTTTACATGCGTAACTGTCGCGACTAAGATTTATCTTATTTATGTGTTTATGCCCGAGATCTCATGATTACCGAGTTACCATTGAAGGACCGCGCGAAACGCAATCTTGCGACATTGAACTATAGTACTGCTATCATAGTGTATCATGTTACTTTGTTCATATTGAGTATTATGGAGGCTTTTTTGATTAAAAAACTGAAGAAATATCTTGTTTGCCCTCATTATCGATAATCGAAGTCAGATTTTTAAAATTTTTCATGAAACTTTCTAATTCTGGATAAACAATAAAAAATTAAAAAATTAATGAAAGATAAAGAAAAGGTTTTTATATTAAGACTAGCTGCGCTCCGCGGTTTCACCCGCATGGCTCTACTCCTGTTGGTCGTAGCGTGATGATATATAACCTTCCTCGATAAATGGGCTATCTAACAGCGAAAGAATTTTTCAAATCGGACCAGTAGTTCCCGAGATTAGCGCGTTCAAACAAACAAACTCTTCAGCTTTATAATATTAGTATATAGATTTATTCATACTTTCAATGTCCAGCATATTTTATCAAATACATAAATAAAATCACTGTCTCATTTACTTTTGTTGAACATCATAGACATCCCGGACATCCAATAAGTTAGTAATTATTGTGGTTTTGCAATCATAACCTACGAAGGAGGTACAAAACTTGGCAATTTGGCAATTGGCAATTGCTAATGCCAAAATTTCATACGGCTTGATGCCAAAAAATGACTAGTGAAATCCTGGTCTTAAAGTATGGTAAATAAAATAAGAAATAAGTATAGTATAGTAAATTTTTGTAATGAAATTCTTGCAAATAAATATTTTAAATTTATATTGATATCAGTGAGACTAGTCAAAACCGAGTTTATGCGTAGTATTTATCACTTTATTTATAGCAACAACATCAAATAAAGGTAAATCGTTCAATGTCAGTAACGTTGTAAATTTAGGGCAGCATGTTCTAGTAACAAAAAGAACCTTTGAATACTTATTTTAAAATAAATCAAAGTGTTACTATCTTACATAAATTTAATTTACAATATTTTCAATTTTTGAAACGTCTACCATTAATCATTAAAGCTTCTGTAAACCAAAGATACCATAAACAAATAGTGTACTAAAATCGCGCAATGGTCTTCATTTTTTCACTTTCACTGCTCTCCCCGCACGCATCTTCAGCAAAATTAAAAGATATTTATTATGCAACAAATGAACATCAACAAAGGCATCGCATTCACCAGCCGGATCAACGACCTTCAATACCAATGCCTCATTAATAATTCCATAAAAACACGCGCGAGATTTTATATTTTTATAAATATTCTTATAGCTATATAGTTTAGTTGCAGTTGTGTAACCGCGACTCTTTTCAAGGGCTCTACATTTAACGGTCCATTTATATTTTAATATACATAATCATTAATTTTTAATAAGAATCGATAATCGCGTATAGTTTTTCATTTCAATAAACACGCTTAACCTTGTGTTTAACTAATAACATAAATACCAAATCTAATAAAAAATGTACTTGATAAAAATTTATATTTTTATGAAATACCTACTGTCTTTAATAATTAATAAATTAAAATAAAAACTCAAATTATTTTGACATTAGTAATAAATAAACGATCATAAACTAAATAAAAAAAAAACAATTTAGAATCGAATAGACCATAGAGCAATACCATGACCCTTACTAAGAAACGCTCCTATTGCAAATTTCTGATTCGCTACTACTATAACCTTCATCTTATTAAAATGCTATAACTTTACATCTATGACAACAGAACATGCTTGACTTAGCAGGACTTTCAACCTCTTATCTATTAGCCAAAGGTATAAACATGTGTAGCGCAAGACAAAGGTCCTCTAATCTATATAAAACCACATAATAACTGGTTTGTACAATAACGAGTGTTGTTTTAGGTAATTTTGGGCATTGAATGGTCACGTTGATGTGCCCGGCGCGCATGCCAATGTGGAGTTTGGGGGCAGCGCGTGCCAACTGCTGTTTCCACATGGTTTCCACAATTCATTGCTATTGTACTCACTCCTGGTAAAATACCACGTATCGTTTTGCAATTTTTTTAGCTCCTGAATTGATGTGTGACGCAGGAAAAACTGTTATGTTACGGAGTATTGAATAAAAAGTAAAGTTAAAAGATTTTTTCAAGATAACCTGTGAAAGAAATAATAGTCCAGTATGGTTTATATTTTCATGAATGTTTTAGATTGATTTCAAATAATCTAATCGTTATCACCTTCTGTTAATGTAAAAAGCATATATTATGCAAGTTTTAAGTTAGTTTGTTAATATGTATAATAAATTACGAGTAGGTGTAATAGATAATATGTAAATGCGGTCTCGCAAAAATCTAGTTGTGAGATTTACGATACATGATTGCGCATAAATGTAGATCTTTCTACTTCGGCATCTTTCCACTGTAAAGCTATTTTATTAAAATAGGTTTAGCGTTACAATAAATTTGTTGGGAAATAAATATACCTACATATATTTTCCCAAAATGAAAAATAAACAAAATTTTTATTAGTCCATTTATTAAATACAAATAGTTCATAATATATAGAATCTCGTAGAAATATAATAGGAATTCCTAAAAGAATAAATACATAGTAGTAGTATGCTATAGGTTTTGCCGTCTCAGCGTCTAGTTTTTTTTTTATGTCAGAGCAAGCAAAGGAGCAGGTGGGCCACCTGATGTTAAGTGGTCACCACCGCCCATAAACACTTGTAACACTAGAAGTGAAGAACAGGTGCTTTGCCGGCCTTTTATGGACAAATAAATAGTTATTACTATCTCATAGCATAGCATCGCTCCGCTGGGTGGAGCGCAAGCACATCACTACGTAGTACACTTACTCCGTGGCTACAACTGGAGGGTATCAAATGTCCACAATTACCTCATGGTATTCGCCTTACGTTACATTGCTAAATATTACGCCCCTTACGCAGTGCTCTGCGACTTCAATGATAATTATCTCCACTTGTATATCGAGAAATTACATTGTCTTTATATAATATTATATTGTCATTATCATCTTCGTTCTTCTTTGCACAAAAATATTCGAAGTATATTGTCGAAGTATACCTACGCGTATACATATTTTCAATTATTAGATGCAGCTTTTATATTAGCCATGTGTAAAAAGCTGGTACCATTGTATGCTACAGAAACGGATCTAATAAATTATTTTTCTTCCGTTGCATGCAACTTACGTATTGGGTGCTCGCATGTGCTCGCTCGTGCTCGCATATTCAATTAAATTAAATGACAACTGCATTGATGTCTGTTTTACGTCGAAGTCGTTAGTATACCTTATAACACAAAAACTCAATTCGTAACTTATAATTTACAATAATTGATATAAGCTGCAACAGGCGGCGAGAATCCTTTGATGTATTTCATACAAATATGTTACAAGTGGTTTCAATATTTGCACAATAATATGCATATTTTCTCGACTCTTTGCAATTAAGAACATTTTACAAATTACATTTCAAATTAATTACATTGCAACTTGTTACGATTTGTGACCGACTTGTGTTGAGAGTGTCAAATTATCGCTTGAATAAATTTGTAATTAAAAAAAAATCCAAACAGGGTTTACAAAACATCGTTACTCAACAAGAAATTGCAAAAAATATCTACTAATTGCAATTTTAGGCTTGTAATTGTAACAATTTATTCAGACAATAATTAAACAAAAGTAGTTCTAATCTTCAACGATAAGACCGCGCGAAAACATACATAAATATGAAATATTTAGCGTATGTTATTGCAATAAATAGCAAAGTTATCCAAGACTTTATATTTATTACAACTAAACTGATTAATAGAAGTTAAACCTTGTTGATGTTTCTATATTATATTAATTCTTTAATTTCGTAATTTACGTATGAAAATAAATAATAAATATACTACGTACGATTAAGAATGTTCACATGGTGTAATAGACATTTTTTATGCACATCCATGACCTCCCAAAACGGGCTTATAGAGATAAGTTAAAAATTCCTAAAATCGTTTTTTTAAGTGCTCACGATGCTATACGGGAGAAGTAAGAAAGGGTGGTAACACTTTCTTACTTCTTACTTACTTATAAGCCCTTACGCTACATCGTTTTTATGCACTATAAAAGGAAACATGAAAGTGCAATAGCGATGCTGTAGATAAGACGCGTGATCTTAATCCACTGAAATCGGATATGCCTCAGTTAGTACACGACTATATGTATGTAATGTACCATCACTGGCCTGGACTACTTTTTGATGTCTTTCTCAAGGTTACTTGTTTTATGTGTTCATGCAATAAATCAGCTGGTATTTAAATTTGAATGTTTTTAGTCGACATCTGCATGTCATAATTCTGGCTCGCGGTCATCTGCTGGTATAGGCCTACATTTAAAATAACTATAATTGTTGTTGTAACATTTAGATGAGATTTAGTATTTTTAACAAAAGTTACATGAATTTCATGTACAATTTGATGTATATCTTTTGAAGTAAGTAGATACTCAACGGGTTGTGGTGAAATATTTTATTGTACCCTTTATGCAAAGTAATGAAAATGATGAAATAATCTAATCAATGTTTTTGGAAAAAAACATACAATAACAATATTATGTGTCTTTATTTTTATTGAGACTTTAAGCTGATATTGATATTTTTTGCAAAAGCGTTCGGGACATACTTCAACATTCGGCTGCTTGAATGTTGGAGTACGGCGTGAAACATATGAAGCTGCAGCACAAAGCAGTAGAATAGTATTATAATATTTTATTTGGTTATTATTTTTTAACTTGATCGTATTAATCGAGTAAGATACGTGTCGATTTGTAAATCTCTGATTTCGAAGTTGGCTTAAAACAGTTAACAGCATCGCTCTACTGGAGCGATAAATACTAACCCATATCTAGGCACTAGCAATATTTTATGTATGTGTCTTCAATTTACAGAATTGTTTTTAATAACAATTATATCACTATAATCAAATGTTTATATAATGTACTTTTTATACTCAACTCATAATCAACGGAAGATGGTAGACATTCGTCGAATATTTGACAAACGCTTATAGCTTCGTGCATTCGTGAGCGCAGACACCGCGACCGCTGCTCCTACTTACACTAATACACATAACTATCACTTTTAAACTAAACCAATAAAGCGTAAATAAAAAAACAATTCGATCGTGTAATCTCGCATATGTGTCACTTGCTGTCTTGTAGTTTTTGTTAAATTTTGTTTAAATTATAATATCAACCTTCCTGGTATAATTGCATGCAAAGTGCACGGTTCTTACACGACTTTTACTAATTTCTATTTGAATTCTATAACTCGCAGTCGTTTATTCTAATCGTATAATTTGCTATCGAGCTCTATAATTTGAGCCAGAGTTTACTTTTAATGCATTGTCCAATATGAATCTATTTTATATATTGTACGTATAAAAGCAAACAGTATATATAAGTACTATGATTACTTATATAAGAGCGTATACGCACTATGCGGGTAGCCGCATTGCGGGTAGCCGTCCGGCTGACCGCAAGCACAATTATTATGTATGTAATATTCATTTCTATGCGCACTGTGCGGTTGCGGTAGCCGCATCGCACAGTGCGCATAGAAATGAATATTACGTACATAATTGTGCTTGCGGTCAGCCGGACGGCTACCCGCAATGCGGCTACCCGCATAGTGCGTCTACGCTCTAAGATTAACATTTATCAATTATTATCAATACAAATGTGAAATACATAATACATCTAACCACGGATACAGTCGTACACACAGGTCGTACAGCATGCACCTCCGGAGACCACTGTAGACCACTGGAGGACCGATTTGAAGATTTATACTTACAACTTTACAAGTTACAACGCAAAATTATACACTTTAACCTCGAATGAAAATCTTGTTCATATGAATAAATTATTAAGAAAATATTTGCAATTAAATAAATAAGCACTTAATAAATTTTTGTGAATTTAATAAAAGTTTTATTGATGTAGGTTTCACATTTACCAGCAGGTATAAGAAAGATCTTGTTCCAGTAGAAAATGCTACATTTACTTAATATATTTCAATGTAACTTTTACCTTTTTTCTTAAACTGATATAAAATAGCACTACAAATTGAATCAAAAATAAAATTCATAAATGATAATGCTATTCTGAATCTCAATCGACATTGAATCATAAGGCATTGGCTCCTAATTGATTTCCTCGCTCTATATTTTATAATCAGATAAATTTATTTAAATTTTTACAATTTTCCCAACACCGTGCGTATTATTCTAATACTTTTTGCAACTTAACCCCACAGTATTAGGTTTGTCATCGTATCAATTCATTATAATAAGAGTAGAGTTTGCGCAATCTCGCGCTGGAAGATTGCGCAGAGCACGCACCCGCGTATATAACGCTGTAGGCCCGATCGATGCTACACAGTCCACTTTATCCTTTCGATCTTCAAACAAACAACCAAAAAATTCACCATGAAAGCTTTCGTAAGTTTATTTTATTTGATTTTCATTAAACCTTACGAAAAACAAAAAATAAAAACGTTAATAGTAACTAATATACCAGTGCTTCAAATTCTAAACACTACGTCTTAAAAATCCCTTCATTACTTTACAAAGTTTCCCAAGCGCATAATACTAATCGTTTCTTCAATCCCAGGTGTGCGTCGTTCTCCTAGCCGCCATGGCCCTCGCCGCCCCAGAGGGCAAGCGCGACAAGCGTGGGTTCCTCCACGGAGACCTGGGCCTCCACTCCAGCTCGCTGGACTTCGGCCACGGCTACGACGCCCTGGACGTGCACAGCGCGCCCATCATCCACAGCGCTCCCTCTGCCAGGATCGTATCTGTTAACAAGCTCGTTCAGGTCCCCAAGGTAAGCATTTATATCATAATATAACTTATAAATTGATCATTGAGCTTTTGAAATGACAAAGCTTTCTAAACAAGGTTACGCAACTGACGTTGAACGCAACGGAACGTTGAGCGTTTGTCCTAAGTACATAATTAAATAAAATAGTAAAGTTTAAAAATATATAACATGAATTAAAACTTTTGAAAGTGTAATGTGTACATATAACATGAATTGAAACTTTTGGAAGTGCAACATTGTTTAATATGTAATAAAAAAAAATGAGTACGGAAAACGAGATAATAATCAACGAAGTTCTCTGTTATATATCAAATCGCATTGATGTAATTGATGAACAAGCGATTACTCAAATATGTACGAATAGTTTTTCTGAAAAAGAAATAGAAAATGCTAAAGCCGTTATCTGTGAAAATTTGGGAACACGGATTACAACACGAAAAGGGGACTCAAGGTCTGTGAAAAATGTTCAAGATATAATTAAAACGCTGAAGGAAACAGAACCTGACCACCTACCTATTTTTGTGGCAAGAGATCTGCATAAAATTCCACCGGTAACTTTTGACCACTTGGATGTCACAAAGATTTTAAAAGAGTTAACGTCACTAAAAACTGAAGTTACGCAAATGAAGATGAACTTAATTACGAAAAGCGAAATAACTGAAATGCAAAACGACATGGTCTCCATTAAAATGAAACTCTGTGAGCAACACAAGCATACTCAACAATCAGATGTTGTGGAAGATCAACATTCCGATTATGGTGGTAGACAGGAAAAGATACAGAAGAAGGTACCCTCATCCCATTCGACAAATATTCAAACGACCGCGACGGATGTATTATGCACAAAGGAATCGGTCGAGTCGAGGATAGTAGATACAAAGGTAAAGGCGAGTACACATACTTCCTCATATCGAGACGTTGTTGCTGCTCCGCGAGAAAACAATAATAGAAATGACAGTGATGGGTTTCAATTAGTCACTAAGAGGAAAAAAAATACTCAGAGAAATATGCGCGGTAAAGGGCACGCGGACGATTTATTACAAGCTGTTCCTACTACATCAGCGTTATATATATCTCGAGTTCGTTGCGAAATTTCCGCGGATAAATTAGAGGAATACATTAAAAAAAAGGGGGAAAGTGTGATTAAAATTGACTATTTAAAATCATTCAATAATCAAACAAATTTTAATACATTTGTAGTAACGATAGAAGCGCACAAATTGAATATATTTTTAAACGAAGAATTTTGGCCGCCTGGTATAGTGTATAGAAAATTTATTTATAAAAATAAAACCCATGGAAGTAATAAACGAACGCATCTATCTTCAAAATAATAATAAAAAAAATGGCTACTAACATAAGAATATCTTCATTCAATTGTAAATCGGCAAAGAGATCTATAGAACATATCCGTCAGCTTTGTCACCTTTCGGATATCGTTGCGCTTCAGGAGACGTGGCTAATGCCACATGACCTTGGCTTTTTATCTGAAATTGACGAAGATTTCCTTTATCATGGAATTTCAGGTGTAAATGCTTCCGAGGGCATTTTAAAGGGTAGACCATATGGTGGCGTGGCTCTTTTATGGAGGAAGAATCTTTTTCAACAAACGAATATTATTGATACAGCCGAAGAAAATTCCCGTGTAGTTGCAATTAAGTTTAAGATAAATAATTTATTCTTTATTGCGATGAGTGTGTACATGCCCTGTGATTGCAGCGATAACTTAACGGAATTTACAAGTACGCTAAGCGCGATGAGCGCGGTTGTCGAAAGCTGTGATGTGCAAATGGTTTATATGCTAGGAGATTACAATGCTCATCCAGACTCTTTGTTTGGACGGGAACTTGGGGCTTTCTGTGAGGAGATGGACTGGCGCTGCTCTGACATTGATATGTTGGATATGCAATCGACGTTTACGTTTATAAGTGATGTGCATGGGTCAGTGAAGTGGTTAGATCACTGTGTCTGTACAATATCAGCCTCGCGCACTATTGTAAAATGTGAAATCCTTTATGATGTATCATGGTCTGACCATTTACCTTTACGGTTGTGCTGTAAGTTTGACATGAATATTCCGCCACCCAAAATCATTATGAGTGATAAGTATGCGCCTAATAAAATAAATTGGGGTAATAGATCCCTACAACAAATTAAATCCTATGCCAAATTTTGTGAAAGTAAATTAAAAGATACAGAATTAAAATTAGATTGTCAAAATTGTAGTTCGTATTGTTCAAATAAAACACATTTAAGTCTTATAATATCAGAATATAATAGAATAATTGACATTTTGCAGCAAGCCGCCATATATACATATATAAATAAGAAACAATGTAGGAATAAATGTATTTTGAAGTGGAATACTCATGTCAAGAAATACCACAAAGAAGCTAGGGCGTATTTTAAACTATGGATTATAGCTAATAAGCCTCGTAATGGTGAATTGTATCAATTGATGCGGTCGTCAAGAAATAGGTTTCGATCCGCTTTAAGAAAGTGTCAAATGGGTCAAGAACAATCCAAATATGATTTATTAGCAAAGTATCACACTAATAAAAATTTTGTAAAATTTTGGCGTATCACAAATTCATGTAACGGGACTAGGTCTATCCCTAGTACTATCGGTTGTGAAAGTAATTGTACGAAAATCGCAAATAACTTTAAAATGCATTTTCATGTTGATTCATTAGCGGTGAACAATTTATATTCTGGAATTAATTTTTGTAAACAGGTAGATTTTGTAATTAAGGATGTTGATGTAGTAAGGTCATTTAGAAGTGTTAAGAGAGGTAAATCCTCTGGCCATGATAAGTTAAATATTGAACATTTAATGTATGCAGGACCCTCTCTGATCACAGTATTAACTACTTTGTTTAATTATTTTATAAAACATAACGTATTGCCATTGGAATTTATGAGGACAACAGTTGTCCCTATAATCAAAAACAAAATGGGTGATCATTCAGATGTTAATAATTATAGACCAGTATCTTTAGCAACTGTATTCTCAAAAGTATTTGAACAGATTTTGCTACCATCTTTAGAGAATAAAATAAAACTTAATGATAGACAGTTTGGATTTAGGCCTAATGTTTCTACTGATTTGGCTATATTTTCTTTAAAAAATTGTATTGCTTATTACACAGAAAGAAAAACATCAGTTTATGCATGCTTTCTCGATTTAAGTAAAGCGTTTGACCGTGTGGTGTATGATAAATTATGGGGCAAGTTGCAAAGGTCTGGTGTGTCAGATAGCATTATTCGCATTTTGAGGTTTTGGTATCAAAATCAACAGAATGTAGTAAAATGGCAAAATTCACTCTCAGATAGCTACGTTCTAAATTGTGGAGTAAGACAGGGTGGTTTAACCTCTCCTTTGTTGTTTAATTTGTACATTAATGACCTGATTGAGGAACTGAGTGCGACTCATGTCGGATGTCATATAGGAGGATTTAACATTAATAACCTGAGCTATGCAGATGACATGGTTCTCCTCAGTCCCTCAATCAGAGGACTCAGGGTGTTGGTGGGAATCTGTCAGAAATATGCAAGTGAACATGGGTTACTTTATAATGAAAAAAAAAGCAATGTTTTAGTGTTTCGGTCGGGGCGAGGTCCTGACAACGTCCCTCCGATATATCTTAATGAAACAGAATTGGTTAATGTAAATAAATTTAAATATTTGGGGCATTTCGTTACCAGCACTCTGAGTGATGACGAGGATATAGAGAGGGAGAGAAGAAATCTATCAGTTAGGGCAAACATGATAATAAGAAGATTTAAAAAATGTAGTAGGAATGTCAAAAAGCTATTGTTCACAACCTACTGTCAGTCATTTTATACAAGTAGCTTATGGGTGAAGCATACACGAAAAACAATGAACACATTTAGAGTACAATATAATAATGCATTCAGGATGTTCATGGGATTGCCACGTTTTTGTAGTGCATCTCATATGTTTGTATTATACAGAGTAGATGATTTTTATGCTATAATAAGGAAAAAAAATTTTTCAATTAGGGATAGAATTAATAAAAATGATAATAGTATTTTAAAAGTTCTCAATAATGTACATAATTTTATCAACAAGAAATGGCTTGTAACTCTTAAATCTAAAAATAAGTATATGTAGTTTTACTAACACTAGAATAAGTACTACTAACAATATATGGGCAATGCTGCCTGATACAAATAAATAAATAAATAAAAAAAAATAAATAAAATAAACAATTAGACTTTAAAAAGTTGCGTTGCGTCTATATTTTATACTACATATTAAGTCGTTACAATAAAAAAAAAATAAAAATAACAAAGTTTTCCTCGCGTATTAATGCAGTGTTTACAATTTGTATAACAATATTTTTAATTTACAGGTGGTCTCAGTCCAGAAGCTAGTGTCCGTCCCCAAGGTTGTGTCTGTCCCCAAGATCGTGCAGGTGTCCAAGATCGTGGAGGAGCCCCACTACTCGTTCTCTGCCCCGCATTACTCCCTCCCCGCCGCCCACTACTCCCTCCCCTCCTACTCCCTCGGCTCGTCCTATGCTTCCGGATTCTGGTGAACACCTGAATAGTCAATTTTTAGTCATAAATTTCTTAAAATAACTTTTGTAAAAACTATAGCCAAACTTTAGAGTCTGATCCTAACGTTCTGACAAACATTGTAAATCTTAATCTACTATTTACAAACACCAAATACTTCTGTACTCTTCTATAATATGCTTCCAATGTGTGATCAGTCTCTAAAGCTTTACTCTGTATAAGGAGCAGTCGTGGCGAGTGTATCACTCATCACCGATGGTCTCCGAGGCTACCACCAAAACTTTATTACTTTTTTAAGAATATACTTTATTTTTTTTACATATTGGTTTTATTGCCCAAACTTTTTAAATTGTCCCAACATATTCATCGAGACCTTGTTAAAATATAATCAGTAAATTTAAATAAATACATACAAATTTTGTAAACCAAATAACAAATGTCCAGACATCGTAATTAAAGATAATTGCACCGTGAAGGCCAATGTTAGACGCCTCAATCACAAATTAATTAAATGTTACATTTCACATAATCTATCATATATCATCTATTGCTAATCGTATTTTTTTAATACTACTATTGCGTGTAACGCATGTTTTGAGGTCATTTAATCACATTGAGATCAAGGACTGTACGATGGGATGGGGTAAGTACAAAATGACTTCTAATTCGGCAAGTGAAATATAACGCAATGTGATGTGAACCGAATTACTTACAAGGTAAATATATTCCAGTAACGAGTGTAGCCTACAGGGTTAGGTCTTATACGTTACTCATATAAAGTACGTTTTATTGTTATCGTGCCAAATGTAGGATGTAAGAATTTCGGGTCATCAATAGTGAAAACAATTATTATATAATGAAATTCTTCCTTTATGATAAAGAGAAATAGATTAAAAGCAGATTTACAGGAAATAATCCGTATTTTGGTTTAACGCTCTATTTTAATAAGAAAAATAAGAAATGCATTTGACATAATAATATATATATATATACAAGTACATATTTTTTTTATTTATCTAATATATATTATAATATTATAATTATAATTATAATAATAATATATTATAAAGGCGAAAGTTTGTAAGGATGTATGGATGTATGGATGTATGGATGTTTGTTACTCTTTCACGTAAAAACTACTGAACCGATTACAATGAAATTTAGCACACATAGGATAGTTTTTATCCCGGAAATCCCACGGGAACGGGAACTATGCGGGTTTTCCTTTGCAAACGCGGGCGAAGCCGCGGGCGGAAATCTAGTATTTCTATAATATTACAATGGTCATAATTACATTTTTAAAATACATTTTAAAATGAAATATATTATGTGCTCATCTACCCATATTATTATCCATAATTTATTCCACTCCATATAAAGATCGATCGAGCTCAGAATGGCTATACTGTAAAGGTTAACAAAGCGGCTGATAATTTATGTAATATGTAACAATTTCTATACGACACGATGTGAAATTTATGTTTCTAAAACTCATATAAATATGTATATGGAAAGTAAACCAACTTTGCGTATGAATATATATTGAAATTCGGAACAACTCTGATTAATTCACTACCTACAAAAATATATATGAGAGTCGCGATATCTATTTAATAGCAGTAGGTACATATGTATAAACAATTTTTTAATTCGATGACTGGGACTACAGACAAAATCCCTCAAAGCTCTTGAAAGTTGCGTAAAAGATTAAAATTTAAATTCATCACCGAATTTAATAGATTTTGTTACATCTTACAACATAAGTATGAACTAAATCTATGATTTAAAATTAAAAACAACTCGTGTAAATGAATATACATCAATGAACTAATCAAAGTTGTTAACAAGTTTGAACCAATCAATCGGACTTTATTTATGTGTTAAGTAACTTATTTGGATTAATCCAGTAACATTACATATCGGTTTCACTTATTGTTATTATATTACTCTTCCTTATGTGACGTTACTTCTTCTAATAACTTGAAATCTAGTAGACTAAATGCGTACACGAAGTCTGCTATACCTTTGCCCATCTATTAGGATATATAAATCAAAGCTCTACATTTTAGTCTCTACCTCTCTACCACTATTTCTAAATTAGCTCTTATAATTGAAACTTTAACGTTAGTTCAATCGCTGAACCACGTAATTTCTAGAAAACATAATGTACGCAAAGACAAAGTTACCCGCGGAAGGAAGCGCGTCCCGCGTCACGGCCCGCATGAGCGGCTTCGTGCATAATCGAACGGCCCGCGCACACGCGCCGGGTACACCGCACACCGCTGTATAGACTTGCTGAATCGCTTGATCTTTCTAAGATTTTATAAGATAAAGTGGAGGAAGTGATACAGTTTATAATGAGAATATAAATATTTTTACACCTTACAACGCAACAAAATCTTTACAGTTTGTTGAGGGTTTCGTTTTCAAATAAATTTCCTTTCATTGAACGTGTGGCTTTTTTAAAATTCAGTCACTGAAGAAAAGTATTTTTTTATTCGTTGGAATGCGTTATTAAACTATTAATGTTCTCAAAAAACATTTATATGTAGGTAATTAAAAACATATGTTGCTCTATATGTATAGATAGAGATACATCTTTTATTTCTCAAGAATCAAGATTACGTGTGCCGGCTAACATACGGCATTTCCTCAAATGATCATACCTTTAAAACGTAACAGCTTTTTACTTAGAAGACAACGAAAGTACTTAATCCTTCTCAGAACCGTTCTAAGCGGGCATAACTAATAACTTAAACAAAAAAATACCAATCACGCTATTAAGAACCCGATAATTGAAAGCGAAACACTCTTGTCTAAGCGTTTTTTCCTGAAATGTCGTATTGTGAATAATAGATGCAGGTAGTGGTGATGTGGGTCGCAACTCGCACGCGAGGCGCCGCCGCCCGCCGCGCCGCGCCTCACTCGCACTGCTGACGCCGGGATAAGTGCACGTGCCCGTCTCTAACTATGGATTATATTGTGAGTTTCTTTAATTTGAAAAATAATTAAAAGGAAAATTATATAATTAAAAATATTAAAAAGAAGTTAATTTACATGAATTCATCTTTCATGCATTGTGAATTTACGGTTAATTATTATATATGTTTAGGTAGTATATTTCATTTTTTTAATTTAAAAATTCATTAATCTGGCTAGGGTTACTAAATAAGTTTTATTAAATTTAAATTATTAATGTGTCAATTTAATTTCAGAAAACACTATTAATGCTATCGCTATGCGTGGGCGGTCTTGTCAGCGAATCTCTCCGTGATGCATTACAACGGCGAAGAGACGCGCACCCCGTGTACGCCAGGCAGTACGCAGAGGACTACGAGCCCTACGCGTACGCCGCCATCCCGCTGCACGCGCCGATGCCCATCGTGCACCTCCTGTCACCGTCGCCCATGAATAAATACATCCCCAATCATAAACAACGCAACCGACCACCGGCAGACAGAGATCTCGAAGCTTACGGCTCCACACAGACCGAGGAATATGAACCGTACGACTATAATAACTACGCGTACAGCTCGAACAGCCACAAGTACTCTAACTCTTTATCCAACGAGGAAGAATCTCAACCTGTGGTGATATACGCTCGGCCGAACAAGAACGGGGGCTACACGTACCGCAAGCGACCCTCCTCTGTGACCCAGACGCCGCGCCCCAAACGAGAGCCGATCGTCTTCAGAATACACAAATATAAAATTATCAAGGATTTACGCAAGTGATTTTTATATAACATGGATGGTGCGACGGCAAAATTTCAAATGCAAAAACCGTTAGTTTTGTAGTGATCCGTTTAGACTGGAGTATATTAATTGAGAATGCGTTAATAGCTCTTCAGGTCTCAAGTCTTTCCTCAAGTTATACTATAGTATTATATTATTTGTGGTTGTACATAGAATGAACAATCGATTGGAATACAGTCGGTTACCTGGGAGGTCATACAATGAATGCTATTTGTCATAAGAGATTTGAGAAGTTGTGATCAATTTTGTATTTTAGTCAAATTACAAACGTTGTAAATATAATTCCTAGCATATTGTGCGATTAATGATTTATCAATAATTCTATTTAATTATTTATTATGTTGAAATGTAACTATGTACAGCAATTTTTAGAAGTTAATTTGATTACGAAAACTCAATGGAGGAACAAATTAAGTAAAATATTTACTACGTAGGTAGGGTAGTTTTAGAAATATTTATACAATAGACGCATGTAACAAATTATTTATTTAATTAGTATAGCTGATCTAATTTCACCACTTTTAAATAAATTGATTAATAAAAAGCTTATTTATTTTTAGTTATTTATGAAAGTGTTTTGCGTCGAATAACAAAATGACGTGCAATTAGGAAATAAAGAAGCACGCGAAAAATATGTTTATCTAATTTATATTTAATAAACTCTTTCATATTTCCGTTGTCTAATATCTAAAAATCCCTCGTACCATTTCCTCTTCCTTATCTTTCTAATCATACTAATAAAACTTATTTATTTATTTCACTTCATTAAATACATCTTCATTCTGTAATATTATTGTTAGTAAATAAATGACATAATATAAAAACCGAAACTACTACCTATGTATTCGATTCAATCAAGAATAAAATTTGAGGATAGCTATTTTGCACGATTTTATAACATCATGGGAATTAAATCAAATTAATATCTAAGCTAAAGAAAGAAATAGCGTTTGTGTTTAAATTTGATTGTAAATCGGGTAAAATAAAATTAATCCATAATAATTCATGTAAAACGGAAGTAAAGTAGTACTAGGTAAGTAGAGTGCACGACTGCACAAGAGAAGTTCACTGAAAGCGCTCAGTTTATGAGCTTTTCTAATTTCTCCTGGTCCCTGGAACATATTATTATAAGACGATATAGGTAATGTTAGCGAATGTCGCGTTTAAAAATTTTGTTTTCCCGGTGTTTACTATTTGACTGACTCCCAAAAAGAAGAAAGGTAAAATCTCCTACTTTTTAGATTACGTTCGTCAGGGTCAGACGCACATAATATATCGTATTATTTTTATAGACGAACTGTGTATAATATTGTGTATAGCTCCATATAATCCGTTTTTGACTGAAGACCTAACGGATAGTCGTTTTTAAAATATTAAATGTGTATCAACATTTTAAACCAATTTATCCCGTGTTTAGGAGATAAATAATTAATCTATTTGCGGTAATTTATAGTTTTGTTTGGTTTATTACTTACGGTTAGTTTATAAACACCGAAACTTAGCTTTTTTTTGTCAGATTTGAGAACGCGTCCATAGCTGTGTTTAGCGTTGGCGTTTACGACTTTCGTTTCGTCAATGGTTTGATAACATTGACATTGACAAATTGTCCACAATACAATGTTTTGAATTTTGATTTGTAGAATTTGAATTTGAATTTTGAAATCGATGTGACGATACATAAATTTTTAGAAAACCTGTGCTGTTAACTTAAATATGAATAATTGTATTATTTTTTGAAATAAACACTAACAGTTTGATACAAATACATATTTTGAACTCAGAATGCCGCGAGTAAAATTGGACTATGTTGTCAGTTTTAGCAGTGAAGATCCCGTATGTTAAGATATTTTTTTAAATAATTAGGTTTATAATAAAGATAGAAATTTATTCTCAAGATTTATTACAAAAACAGACATGATAAAATATGGTTTATTTATAAAAAAATTATAGGTTATATAAAAATAAAAGGAAAATAATTCTTAAAATTACATATAAGTACAGGAAACCAAATTACAGCTGTGTGGGAGATAAGTGTCTCTCAGTAGTCATGGATTCAGGTGTTAAATTCTTCTTTTAGGTATTAGAAACTCCATCATTGTTTATTTTTGCTTGTTATTATTGAGCAAATATAACTATAAACCAACTCAGAAAACACAATAGAGAGAAACTGTATGTACCTATAAATCAGTTGTGTTGTAAAGATACAGAATTCATTTACAAATTATAATTGGAGCTGCTATAATTCAGTGTTTTTTATAATTTTATATCAAGTGGGAAATCCCCATAAACAGTTTTACTAACACATGTATCAACTTGTATCTGTCATTGGTTGTTATCTTGCCTACAAGGACTCCGCACATGCTGTATACAGAGTTACCAACCAATGAAATTGTGCCCTTTGAGAAATAAAGATAAAATTTAATTTATTTTTCATCATAACATCATACAATTTTTGTGTAACCTTTTATTCGTACATTTAAATCATCTGGAATTACAATGTCTTTATAGTATGTACACATGACAAATTTTTAGAACAATCCAGCGAGCAACTTGCTAGCATGGGAGATCAGCAAGAAGAAGTGGTTATGCAGCAAATGGGAACCCTCTTGCTCTGTTGTGCTGCAGCTGGCTAAAGCTGTACAGGTACTTTTTACTAAATAGATAGATAAGATCTCATAAATGTTAATAGTTAATTATTAATATGTACCTTACTTGTATTGTACATTATATTTATTAATAATAGCTGTTCGCCCCAACTCTGCCTCTTAATTGTAATATATTTTTCAAAATTTTAGATAAATATTCCTATATTGTTATCATTTTAAAAAGTTTCAACATTCTTACGTTCACATCTATTATATGAGTAAGATGTATTACCATATGTGTCAATTGCAATGTAAAATGCTTGAAAATCAAGTTTTAAAAACTAATTTCAGATCCAGTCAGTTCACATTGGTGCCTATCAAGCATCCCTGGTGGAGGTTCTGGTGGGTCTCTCTGAGAAGCCTAACGATCCATTTGAGGTATCTATAATAGACATTTCAGATATTATATCTTGTTTGAATGTAATTGTACAAAACAAAATATTATAATAAATATATTATGATGATATGCAACAGTTAGGTTAGGTAGGAACAAGCAAATCTGGGGATGTGAAATTCAACAATAGATTAAAAAATATACATTTATTTCATTAAAAGACAGTACAATATAAAGATAATAATGTAACAAGATTGTAATCTGACGAAAAATCAAGAGCAGTAACAAATGCTTGCAGTTAATAGCATTATTGCTTTAAAGAATTGTGAGAGGACGGAGCCCTACTTTTGGTGGCTCCTATTTGGATCATATTTTTTCTCCTTATTACAAATTCACAGGAACTTATGCCGCAATATCGTAATCTTGTGGTGACAGATATTGTACGAGCTAGCCTTACATCTGCGTTCGCGGCTCGTGTGAAGCGCTCGGGGTGTAATGCGCTAAAATCTCATCATCAACTATCAATTACTATCAAATCATAGTATCATATTATCAACAATAGTTTATAGTTATTCAACAAATAAAGTGATCAAAAGCAATAATGAGTTTTCTATATCTATGAAACTATCAACTTATCAACTAAAGAAGTGCATGGGATAATCATATCACATCAGCAGCCCATACAGATATACAGGTGTTAAATGTGCACAACTGATTATTCCGTTACTATTGCAGATATCAAAAAACTTTAAACTGATATCGAAAGTACTTAATCTAATGAGTCAAATGGCCATAACAAATTTTTAAAAATAAAACGAGAAATATCCAAAAATGTTACATTAAACGCTCCCATACATTTTATTTCCCATACATTTTGTATCCATTGCAGATTTTCGAAGTGACGTCCTCATTGTTCAATACAATGAGGAGCTCTATTTACAGTTTCTTAATGAACTTTCCTTCAAATTTGCGAAGTAATTAAAGCAGAAAACCAAACAAAGTAAGAAAAAGCTATAATCTTTCATATTAAATGTGCATGGGATATTCATACCTCATACTAAATGTATGGGAGGGTTTCATGTTAATTTTTTAGATATTTCTCGTTTTATGAAAAAAAAATTATTATGGCCATTTTACTCATTAGGTTAAGTACTTTCGATATCAGTTTAAAGTTTTTTGATATCTGCAATAGTTACGGAATAATCGCCTGTGCACACTTAACGATTACACCCTGTATACAGCCCTATTCCATGGGTTTGTTAAGTCTTGTATAATATTGTAATCTTGTGGGGACAGATATATAAAGCCCCCGTGGGTTTGTTAAATCTTGTATATATTGGGTGTGGTACAAGTGCGGCAGGTGTTGGTCCCCAGCTGCGTGCTGGTGGCGCCGGGCGAGGCGCGGCGCGGGGCGGCCGAGCGAGTTCGCACGTTCAGTGCGGACCAGCTCAGCACAGCTCGGGACCAGCGGTGGGATCGCGTGAGGGTGGTGTGCTCGCAGCCCTATAATAAGCATTGTCAGGTGCGTGGGCTTGTGTTAGTTACACTTGCGTATGAATACAGAATGTATATCTTTGTATGTTCATGATAATGATCTATTCTGAAGTTATAAATAGATGCAGTATGTTTCAAACTTAATGGTGGTTCGGAAAATCGTATATTCCGATGCGCAGAAAACAATTTTAGGTATTAGCGGGACGTTAAGGGACCTGGACCACGTGATCTAACGCGGCGTATGTCAATCCCATACATTTTTGCCTTTTCTAACTTCGTTATCGTTTTTTAATTGTTACTTTGTCTAAGGCCCCTGTGCGCACCAGCACTCGCACCTGCGCCTAACTTCGGAACCGCCATTAAGTTTGAATCTAACTGTATTTCTATTCATAGTTTCTCTAGTTAGTTTTGTAGAGAGAAACTATGAATAAACATAACGACTACTTAAGCAGTTTAAAATTCTTCCACTCGCAAAAATCTGCATACAACCTCAAAAATATGTTATATTTTATTTTTGTTTTAATAACATAAACTTTATAAATTGTTCAGATTGTACTATACAAAACGAAATTGAAGATGAATACTATTAAACTACATCTATTATATTACAACTACTAGCACCATAGACACTATTAAGTTCTCAAATTGAGTACAATTTTCAAGTATTTATTTACATTTCCAGTACGGCCTCTCATTCATCCACATCTATTCCCCGGAAGCTGACGGCAACCCAGCAGCAATAACAGAGAAGACAACAGAGCAGCCAGTTAAAGCCATCCCCAACAGAATGTTCGCTCTGGACGGTCTCTCGTCTGACGAGGACGAGTTCAAGCCGGGGGAACTGTTTGCGAAACATCGGGCTATGGAAAGTAGTAGTACTGGTAAGTTGGGTGCATAATATGCTGTCCATGTTATGATGATTACAGGTTGTTCACAAATTGTGCAGAGTAAAAATAATAGGAAAGTATTTGTGTCATTCATTGAGATATACATATGGAGACGACACCGCCTACATCACTTATGTTCCGCTCAACATACGCCATATGGCGTAACTGCACGCTCATTTTTTATTTGTTTTAAAGTGAAACGCATCAAATATGCCTTCGTGTGTGTTACGATATTGCACAAATAATACAAATAATACGGAAAAGTGCAAAGGAATAACTTTCATCAGTAAGTACCTACTTACTTACTTACTTACTAGAGTGGCGCAGGGACCCAAAGTGAGTCTTGGCCTCCGACAATAAGAGCCTCCATTTGACTCTATCCTGCGCCATCTCTTGCCAGTTTTCAATCTGGAGGCTGCGCAGGTCTTTGGCAATTTCGTCTTTCCAGCGGTACCTGGGACGTCCAACCGGACGGCGTCCAGATGGCTGTCCCAGGTACGCTCGTTTCGCTGCTCGATCTTCCCCCATTCTTTCCACATGGCCGAGCCATCGGAGTCTTTGGGCTTTAATCTCACCTATGACGTTTGGCTCGGCCATTAGATCTTGAAGTTCTAGGTTTTTCCTCCTCCTCCAAACCCCTTCTTCTGTCAACACTGGCCCAAACATCTTTCTTAGGATCTTTCTTTCAGTAACTAGGAGCTTGTCTTCTTCTTTTTGTGTCAGTGTCCAAGTCTCGCAGCCATACATTAAGATAGGTCTTATTATAGTTTTATAGATAAGGATTTTTGTGCGCCTGCTGAGGATTTTCGACACCAGTACTTTGTGTAAGGCTGCACTGCAACGGAGGGTATTTTGTATCCTTATTTCGATTTCTTCTTCCCTAGTGTACGTATCGGTCACAGTGCATCCCAAGTATTTAAATTTGTCCACACCTTTATAGGTAGTGGCTCCTGCTACAAGATCGATCCTGGGTATTCTGCTGTTTTTGTATCGGCGCATGTGCATATATTCGCTTTTGCCGTGATTGATGCGTAAGCCTACTTTATTTGATTCCCTCTCCAGAGTCAATGCGGCACACACAATCTCTTCTTTTCTACCTCCTAGTAACGCAAGATCGTCGGCGTACCCTATCACCTTATGCTGTCCATTCAATTGCACTCCACCATCGAGTGTGATAATGTGTCTGATAACGTGTTCAAGTGCTAAATTGAACAGCTTGGGCGACAGCGCATCTCCTTGCTTAAGACTCTCTCACTCTCTCTGACCTCTTTTTTCTCGTCTGTCAAGTTCACCACGCTCTGTGTTTAATTACCTTAAAAACTGTGTGTTTTTACCTTTGTTTGGCTTGCTGTTGGGTGGAGATTGTTTGGTGTTGAGGAGTTGATACTTTCCTATAATAATCTTCAAATCGGAACGTCGAACAACTCGGCAGAAAGTGTATAAACTTTTCGAAGATACATTTTACCGAAATTCAACTGCGGGCAGTTCCATATTTTGGCGATATCTTCGCCTGCATGCTGAGCCAAGGAATTCAAGTTTTATCACCAGTGTACCGAAGCCCCATACTGGTATGAATTTATTTTTGATGGTTGTTTACAACACAATCAGTTTCTGTTAAATGTCACCTGTCATAACGCTGTTTGAATCTGTCAAGTTACTTTAAAACAATCAACGACGGTACAGATACAAGTCTTTTTGACAGCGTCATAGACATCATTTTTCAAGACGCGTATCTTATTTTTACGTACTAAATAGTGGCTATAAAATCATTACAAATATGAGTAATAATAATATTTGGGGATGCTGTACACCGCATCAGAAAAATAAAGATCCTTATATTGTTTGTGTGAAATGTGAGAAAAATTATCATTTTGCTTGTATGGGCCTTGATGAAGCCTCGCTTAGTCCTGAAATGCGCTCCGTTTGGAGCTGTCCCGACTGTGTGCGGGCAATTCCGAGAGCATCTAATAATGATAATACCCCCCTACGTAACGTTTCAACCGTCAGAGGCAATAAAAGACAGGCTGTCAACTCTCCCCCGATGGTTAATGTATCTCCCACTATTACACGCGAAGATATTAAGGATGTCGTACAGGAGGTTTTAAAGGATACCTTAAATAATTTGTTCGCAAAAATGAATGATAACATTGTGAACACAATTAATAGTGAATTAAAACCGCTAAAGGATGAAATTACCGCTCTTAAGAATTCTATGATGTTTATTAGTGATCAATACGAAGATATTAAGAAGAATCATGATGCGTCTCAATTAAAAATTTCCGCTCTTGAGAAAGAAAATGATGGCTTGCTACATACAGTTTCTAGTCTTGAGCATCGCTGTAACCAAATTGAACAACAGCTTCGTCAGAATAATATAGAAATACAATGCATACCCGAAAATAAAAATGAGAACTTGTTGCAAATAATTAAAAATCTTGGAAATGTTGTTGGTTGCCCCTTAGAAGATGAAAGCATTATTCATTGTACCCGCATCTCAAAGATTAATAAGACTAGTCCTCGTCCTAGATCCGTTATTGTTCAATTGTCCTCTACAAGACTTCGTGATCAATTCATAGCTTCGGTTCAAAATTATAATAAAAAAAACGAAAAAAATAGAATAAACAGCGGTGTCATTGGGGTTTCAGGAAATCCATCACCTATATTTGTTAGTGAGCATTTATCACCTTTCTATAAAGGGTTACACGCAGCAGCTCGACTGAGGGCAAAGGAAAAGGGATACAAGTTTGTCTGGATACGAGGTGGACGTATTTTTATGAGGAAGAACGAGGAAGCCCCATATATCCTTGTCCAGAACTTTAATTTATATTTTTATTTATATTTATTTATATTTATATTTGGGAAACAAACAATACAATATATCATATAAACAAGAGATAACAAATCATACACATATCAGTAAAGTTTCCACTAAAAATTTAAATTCTTAAAAACAAATACACATTCAGTCACAAACAGTCTACTTGTGGATACAAATAATTATAGAAATAACAAGCATGAATACAATTCAAATATCTCAGTTAGTTACTATTGCATTTATTTCGAACTTTGGTTTTGTACGATTTGAATTTTTCGTTAAATAAATCAAGGTCACTAAAATTATTATTATAATTATGACAAACACGGTATAAATATGTATTTCTAGCAAATTTGGATTTAAATTTAGGTAATGCAAATAGGGCTTTGTCACGAGAGCATAAACGGGGACATCGTAAAAGTAAATTGTTCAAAAGAAAGGAAGAATCTACGTCATTATTAAATATCTTGTATAAGTATACCTGATCTCGTTCATGTCGACGGTTTATTAAAGGGATAATCTCGGGAGTGGGACCTCTCTGATTAGCACTTTTATAATTTAAATGTTTGATAAATTTATTTTGGACATATTCAATATTATTTATATAGATATTGTATTGCGGATTCCAGACTGTAGATGCATACTCCAATATAGACCGAACGAACGAATTATACAGAAGAATCAAAGTTGAACACTTTTTAAATTCCCTACCAATTCTTAAAACAAAACCAAGCATTTGATATGCTTTGGCTGTAATGTAATTAATATGGGCAGCAAAAGTTAATTTGTGATCCAAAAAGACACCCAAATCTCTGACTTCATTCAATCTAGTCAACGAAGTTCCGTTCAGAGAGTAATTAAATAATATTGGCTTAATTTTCCTAGTAAATGATATGACGTTACATTTATTCACGTTTAAGTGCAAGGAGTTCATAGCACAGTAACGACACAAGTTTTGAAGATCCTCCTGTAGGAAGGAGCAATCACGTTGATCTTTGATTACTCTAAATATTTTCATGTCATCTGCATAAAGTAGGAAATTACAGTGACTAAAATGACCAATAACGTCATTTATAAAGATATTGAACAGCAGTGGTCCAAGGTGAGAACCCTGCGGCACTCCAGAGGTAACTGGAATAAAAGAAGAGCAATGACCTTTTATATTAACAGCTTGGCTACGTTCTCTGAGGTATGATTCCAGCCACCGTAAGAGATCACCATGTATACCGGCTACCCGTAATTTGTGAATTAACAACTGATGGGAGATTTTATCAAACGCCTTAGAGAAGTCGGTGTAAACCACATCCAACTGTCCACCACAGTCCATAGCACAAGCCACATTATGAAGAAACTCACACAGATTAGACTCTGTCGATCGCCGATCAATAAAGCCATGCTGCTGTTCTATAATTAAAGGTCGGATATGAGGAAAAATAGCATCATAGACGATTTTCTCGAATAACTTTGCAATGGTATTTAATTTTGAAATAGGTCGATAATTTTTGATATTATGTTTGTTTCCGGATTTATGGATAGGGATGACATGGGACTGCTTCCATATTTTTGGCATTGTGCCTGTATTTAAAGATAACTGAAATAAATGACAAATGGGCGACGCTAGATTGTGATAGCAGGACTTATAAAACACGGGAGGAATTCCATCAGGTCCACACCCTTTGCTAATATCCAACTTCTTTAGGTAATTAGCTACTTTTTTCTCACAAACTTGAACTGATCCTAAACCCAAAAAGTGACCATTAGCGAAACCATCCACAGGACCAGAAACGAACGAGAAATTACCATCGTTTGGCTCGTAAACAGATTGAAAATAATGGTTAAAAGAATTACATATATCACGACCATTACTTACAGATTTACTATCCAGAAACATTGTGGCAGGTAATTCGGGACAAGCTTTTTTAGATTTAACAAACGTCCAAAAATACTGACTATTCAATCTCAACTTAGTTTCAGCATTACTTATATACCGATGTTTTAGATAAGTTATATAATGTTTTAGATAAGTTAGATTAAGAACTAGTGCATATATATATATTTTTTTTTCTTTCTTTTCTGTTTTTATTCATGCATGTGGATTGTTTTTTATTTATATTTGGTACTTTAAATCTGTATTATCAAAACACTAGAGGCTTACGAACTAAAACGCACGAATTTTTCAGACAATTGGCATGCTCTAATTATGACTTAATTATACTTACAGAGACCTGGTTAAATGATAATATCAAAAGTAGTGAGCTTTTTGACGACCGTTATACTGTCTATCGAAAGGATAGGTGCGATTCCAGTTTCTCATCAAAAAAAGATGGAGGTGGGGTACTTATTGCTGTTTCTTCAAAATTAACTTCGAGGCGTAAGCCTGAATGGGAAACTAAGCTTGAAGATCTCTGGGTTATACTGGACTGGCCTTTGTCGCAATCGGTTCATCATATTGCAATATGTGCCGTTTATTTGCCTCCTCCGGTGGATCGTTCGATACTGGAACATTTCTTAGATAATTGTAATAGGTTACTTGAATTGCCGTATGGTCACTTAATACTTGGAGACTTTAATCTAGGTCATATTAATTGGGACTTAGTTGGTACACATGAATACATTGCGCCCAACCATTGTCAAATTTTACTCGACTTCTTATTTCTAAACCACTTAAAGCAGCACAACAATGTCCTTAATTCAACAAATAGAATTTTGGATTTAGTGATCTCTAATAACGTGCCGCTTTGCAGCGTCATTGAGTCTGTATCTCCACTGTGTAACCTTGATAAGTATCATCCTCCTCTCGATATAGTAGTTACCAATAAAATTGAAGCTAAACTTCCTTATAATAGGTTTGCTTGTAAATTTAATTTCTTTAAAGCAGATTATGAGTCTATAAACAACGAACTTAGCACTTGTGATTGGAATGAACTATTTTGTGACCTTGATAACGTAGACTCAATGTTGGATATTTTATATGCTAAGATTAGGAATACCATTCATAAATACGTGCCTAAAATTAAGTCCAAAAATAATAAATATCCTCCTTGGTTCAATAATAATCTTAAAAAAATGTTAAAGGAGAAGTTCAAATTAAGACAGCGTTACAGGAAGTACAACAATCCTAGAGATAAAATCGAATTGCACATAATTAGCACTAGATGTTCTAAAACTGCAAATATTTGCTATAATCTATACATTAGATCTGTAGAAGATAAAATTCATTCTAACCCTAAATACTTTTGGTCTTACATTAAGTCCAAACGAGGAGGTAATAGTGCATATCCACCTTCCATGTCTCTAGGTGATGAAGCCTCCTCAGATAGTGTTCGTGTATGCGAGCTTTTCTCTAAATATTTTGGGTCTGTGTATTCGAAGAGAGATCCCGATGTTGAAGAACAGCAGCCATCAACTATAATTTCCGTGAATAACGACCTTCTCCTGACGTTACCGCGTATTGAGTATGAACCTCTTTTAAAGAAACTCAAGGCTATCGATGTTTTTAAGGGCGCTGGACCGGATGGCATACATCCTAAGTTCATTGTTGCATGTGCTGAAAATCTGGTACAGCCACTTTTGAGAATCTTTAACTTTTCCTTGAGTTATGGTTTCTTCCCTACAAACTGGAAGGTGGCTAAGGTCATACCTATTCATAAGTCTGGTTCAAAAGAACTAATAAATAATTATAGGCCCATATCAATTCTTTCCACCTTTGCCAAGATATTTGAGTCTTTCATTTGTCCATCTCTCACTAGGCATTTCAAACAATTCCTCTCTTCTCACCAACATGGTTTTGTTCAGCATAGATCTACTATGACCAACTTGACAGATTTTACCGAAACCATTATCGACGAGCTAGATTCAAATAAACAAATTGACACTATTTACGCTGACTTTAGCAAAGCTTTTGACAGAGTTCCACATCACATCTTGCTGCAGAAATTATGTAGATATGGACTCTCACCTTTGTTTTTGAAGTGGATAAAGTCCTATCTAAGCGATCGTTCATTTTTTGTAGCTGTTAACGGGTTTGATGCTTTGCCACACAATGTTACTTCGGGAGTTCCTCAAGGTTCACACCTAGGTCCTGTTCTTTTTAACTTCTTCGTTAATGACATTCCAGAAATATTAGTTAATTCACGTTGTTTCATGTATGCTGATGACCTTAAGTTCTGTAGAATTATTGATTGCTTTGAAGATGCACTGAAACTACAAGAGGACCTTGATAAGTTAGCCTTATGGTGCTGTAGGAATGGTATGGAATTGAACACTGAAAAATGTTTTTCCATCCGCTATGCTAGAAAGTCTAAAACTATTCCTTTCAAATATCACATAAACAATATGGAAATCCAGGAGAATTCTGTTACTAAAGACTTGGGAGTGCTATTTGACAGTAAACTAACTTTTGTTAATCACCTTGAATATGTTACGAATCGTGCTTCAAAGATGTTGGGTTTTATTGTAAGAAATTCTAAAGGATTTCATAACTCCAAAACTAAGATTATGTTATACAACAGTCTCGTACGTAGTATTCTTGAATATTGCTCGGTTGTCTGGAGACCACATTACGCGACTCACGTTTTAAGACTGGAACGCATACAAAAGAAATTCTTATGGCACCTGAGTTACTCCAGCAGGCTATCTCATAAAAGGCTCACCTCTTACCAAAGGCGCTTGTCGCATTTTGACATTTCATGCCTCGAAAATCGTTACATATTTTCAGATATTGTTTTTGTAGCCAAAATTTTTCAGAATAAAATTGATTGTCCGCAATTGTTAAATAAATTTAATCTCAGAGTTCCTTCTAGATACCCGCGCAATAAAATTACACCTTTGGTTCCTCCTCTGCGTAGGACCGTTTTTGGCCGAAATTCTCCCGTCTGTAGATTAAGTAAACTAGTCAATGAGTATGCCAATTGTATTGATATTTTTCACGACAACTGTCATAGAATACGTAAATATTTCAAAGATTTGTCTTGATTTGGTTTGTATTCTTTTCCTTTTGTGACGTGACTTGACTCAAACGTAATTATTAGATATTATTATTTTTGTTTCCATGTTGTGTTGTCCTATAATTGTTTGTCACAATTGTCAAAATTTTTTATTGTAACTTGTACCTATATAATAAGTATTGTTGTGACAAGTGTTGGATGACCTCAATAAATAAAATAAAATAAAAATAAAATAAGACCAGTGAGCACCTCAAATGAGTTGGTGACTTCCGAGCCTACTTTTACCACAGCCCTGCTCTCATTGGTGGCGACTTGTATCATCCTGATCATTTTCGCAGGTATTTTGAAATTATTGAGGATTGTGAAAACAGAGCTGCGGTCCACGCTATCATACGCTTTAGCGAAGTCGACAAACAGCATATGAATGTCTTGTGCATATTCCCACCTTTTCTCCATGAGCTGTTGTTGTCAAACAACTCATGGAGTAAGTACCTAACTAGATAATAATTTTTAAAACTTAGTTAGAGCAAAAAAATGGCGCACAGATTTTGTTCGTGGTGTCTCCTCCATACGTAGTAATATTATCTCAATGGTGTCATTTCATTTTTTTGAAATTCAATACAGTCGTTTTCTTTGTATGAAATTTGTACTAATATTATAATACCATGCATGTACGCGTGGTACGAAAAATTCTTAACTAAAATTTTCATTTTTACATCAACATAATTTTGATTCTGTGCATAATTTCTAATTAAAAGATAGTTTCATTCAACAACAAAAATGCTCACAAATATATATTATGTCTTCATCTTATTTCAGATGCTCAAATAAGACAAGCGTCATCAAATGCTTTAAAAAATATCTCTGACTCTGCCACGAAATTGACCAAAACACCGATTTCAAAGACATGTGAAGCGCGACACAAAAACAGTGCTAAAAAATCTGACAGCGACCAAACAAACAGACAAAGAGACAGTCTGATGTATACTGACGACGATGATCAACCATATGGAAGAATTGACAGAATTGTACAAAAACGTAAAGACGAAAAGAGTAAAGAAGAGATAAATAGACAGAAAACAAAAATAAATGAACCTAAAAGAAAAACAACCAATGAACGTATGAAAGATTTATCGAACGAAATTGACAAAGAATTGAATGAAAGTATGAGAGATGTTATTGATGGTGCAAGTAGTTCCAAGAAAAGGAAACGAGACTCGACCAACGAAAGCAAAGATAAAGATTTAAATGTTAATAAAAGGAACGACGCGAGCAAGATGAAGAGGGACAAAAGTGATGACAGAGACGAAACACGCAAGCGCAAGAAAGTTGAAAATAATAACGGTAAGTTATTTTAGAAACCGCACCGGGGATTTTGACTACGATTTATTCTATAATTTACTGTTCATGGTACTTTTCTTTGAAAACGTAATAAAATTAGATATTTTGCTGTCAGTTAAACAAAGGTATTTCATAAATCAAAAATCTTTTATTTACATAAGTCCATATCTCTGGATGTTTTAAAATTATATAGAACTAGCGGTCCGCCCCGGCTTCGCCCGTGGTACATATTTCGCAATAAAAAGTGGCCTATGTCCTTTCTCGGGTATCAAAATATCTCTATACCAAATTTCATGCAAATTGGATCAGTAGTTAAGGCGTGATTGAGTAACAGACAGACAGACAGAGTTACTTTCGCATTTATAATATTAGTATGGATGTGCTATTTATTAAATAAGTTTGAAGTTGATGCCGAACATTAAGCACTTAGTATTAAGCCCGTGCACCGACATCAAACCTTTTTAATAAATAGCACATATAAATAATATGTAATAATGTCAAATCTTTTTTATGGTACGGGAGCTATTAACGTTTTAAAAAAAGTCATTTTAGTATAGTTGGGTTTTTGATATACTGTTTCTCTTGCTATTTCGGTTAGAGTCCGCGCTGTCTGGCTGGCGGTAGTGGTTGCGTTTATTAGTGCGCACAGGAAAATATCCGTAATTTAAAGTCATTTATTAACGCGTAATTTTTAATCTTTTGCCTTTAGATAGATCCATCAGACATAAATTTGTTATTGCAAGACGTTTTTTCGTTGTTAAATAGGTGCCATACGCAATTTTTTATTTCAAAATCATTAAAATGTCATCGAAATAAGTGAAATTACATCAATGAAAATTAAGCTCTCCGTGCGATTATAGCTTTTTTGAAAATTAAGCCTCCGTGCGGTTAGAGCTTTTTGTGAAAATTAAGCTCTCCGTGCGATTAGAGCTTTTTATGAAAATTAAGCTCTCCATGCGATTAGAGCTTTTTTGTGAAAATTAAGCTCTCCGTGCGATTAGAGCTTTTTTGTGAAAATTTAGTTTTCCGTGCGAATAGAGCTTTTTGTGAAAATTAAGCTCTCCGTGCGATTAGAGCTTTTTGTGAAAATTAATCTCTCCGTGCGATTAGAGCTTTTTGTGAAAATTAAGCTCTCCGTGCGATTAGAGCTTTTTGTGAAAATTAAGCTTTCCGTGCGATATGAGCTTTTTGTGAAAATTAAGCTCTCCATGCGATTAGAGCTTTTTGTGAAAATTAAGCTCTCCGTGCGATTAGAGCTTTTTGTGAAAATTAAGCTCTGTGCGATTAGAGCCTTTAATGAAAATTAAGCTCTCCATGCGATTAGAGCTTTTTTATGAAAATTAAGCTCTCCGTGCGATTAGAGCTTTTTGTGAAAATTAAGCTTTCCGTGCGATTGGAGCTTTTTGTGAAAATTAAGCTCTCCGTGCGATGAGAGTTTTTTGTGAAAATTAAGCTCTCCGTGCGATTAGAGCTTTTTTGTGAAAATTTAGCTTTCCGTGCGATTAGAGCCTTTAATGAAAATTAAGCTCTCCATGCGATTAGAGCTTTTTTGTGAAAATTAAGCTCTCCGTGCGATTAGAACTTTTTGTGAAAATTAAGCTCTCCGTGCGATTAGAGCTTTTTGTGAAAATTAAGCTTTCCGTGCGATATGAGCTTTTTGTGAAAATTAAGCTCTCCATGCGATTAGAGCTTTTTGTGAAAATTAAGCTCTCCGTGCGATTAGAGCTTTTTGTGAAAATTAAGCTCTGTGCGATTAGAGCCTTTAATGAAAATTAAGCTCTCCATGCGATTATTTTTTAGTGAATATTAAGCTTTCCGTGCGATTAGAGCTTTTTATGAAAATTAAGCTCTCCGTGTGATTAGAGCTTCTTGTGAAAATTAAGCTCTCTGTGTGATTAGAGCTTCTTGTGAAAATTAAGCTTTCCGTGTGATTAGAGCTTCTTGTGAAAATTAAGCTCTCCGTGCGATTAGAGCTTTTTGTGAAAATTAAGCTTTCCGTGCGATATGAGCTTTTTGTGAAAATTAAGCTCTCCATGCGATTAGAGCTTTTTGTGAAAATTAAGCTCTCCGTGCGATTAGAGCTTTTTGTGAAAATTAAGCTCTGTGCGATTAGAGCCTTTAATGAAAATTAAGCTCTCCATGCGATTATTTTTTAGTGAATATTAAGCTTTCCGTGCGATTAGAGCTTTTTATGAAAATTAAGCTCTCCGTGTGATTAGAGCTTCTTGTGAAAATTAAGCTCTCTGTGTGATTAGAGCTTCTTGTGAAAATTAAGCTTTCCGTGTGATTAGAGCTTCTTGTGAAAATTAAGCTCTCTGTGTGATTAGAGCTTCTTGTGAAAATTAAGCTTTCCGTGTGATTAGAGCTTTTTGTGAAAATTAAGCTCTCCATGCGATTAGAGCTTTTTTGTGAAAATTAAACTTTCCGTGCGAATAGAGCTTTTTGTGAATATAAAGCTTTCCGTGCGATTAGAGCTTTTTATGAAAATTAAGCTCTCCATGCGATTAGAGCTTTTTTATGAAAATTAAGCTCTCCGTGCGATTAGAGCTTTTTGTGAAAATTAAGCTTTCCGTGCGATTGGAGCTTTTTGTGAAAATTAAGCTCTCCGTGCGATTAGAGCTTTTTTGTGAAAATTTAGCTTTCCGTGCGATTAGAGCCTTTAATGAAAATTAAGCTCTCCATGCGATTAGAGCTTTTTTGTGAAAATTAAGCTCTCCGTGCGATTAGAGCTTTTTGTGAAAATTAAGCTCTCCGTGCGATTAGAGCTTTTTGTGAAAATTAAGCTTTCCGTGCGATATAAGCTTTTTGTGAAAATTAAGCTCTCCATGCGATTAGAGCTTTTTGTGAAAATTAAGCTCTCCGGGCGATTAGAGCTTTTTGTGAAAATTAAGCTCTGTGCGATTAGAGCCTTTAATGAAAATTAAGCTCTCCATGCGATTATTTTTAGTGAATATTAAGCTTTCCGTGCGATTAGAGCTTTTTATGAAAATTAAGCTCTCCGTGTGATTAGAGCTTCTTGTGAAAATTTAGCTCTCTGTGTGATTAGAGCTTCTTGTGAAAATTAAGCTTTCCGTGCGATGAGAGTTTTTTGTGAAAATTAAGCTCTCCGTGCGATTAGAGCTTTTTTGTTAAAAAATTTAGCTTTCCGTGCGATTAGAGCTTTTTGTGAAAATTAAGCTCTCCGTGCGATTAGAGCTTTTGTGAAAATTAAGCTCTCCGTGCGATTAGAGCTTTTTGTGAAAATTAAGCTTTCCGTGCGATAAGAGCTTTTTGTGAAAATTAAGCTCTCCGTGCGATTAGAGCTTTTTGTGAATATTAAGCTCTCCGTGCGATTAAGAGCTTTTTTGTGAAAATTTAGCTTTCCGTGCGAATAGAGCTTTTTGTGAAAATTAAGCTCTGTGCGATTAGAGCCTTTAATGAAAATTAAGCTCTCCATGCGATTATTTTTAGTGAATATTAAGCTTTCCGTGCGATTAGAGCTTTTTATGAAAATTAAGCTCTCCGTGTGATTAGAGCTTCTTGTGAAAATTAAGTACTCTGTGATTAGAGCTTCTTGTGAAAATTAAGCTTTCCGTGTGATTAGAGCTTTTTGTGAAAATTAAGCTCTCCATGCGATTAGAGCTTTTTTGTGAAAATTAAACTTTCCGTGCGAATAGAGCTTTTTGTGAATATAAAGCTTTCCGTGCGATTAGAGCTTTTTATGAAAATTAAGCTCTCCATGCGATTAGAGCTTTTTTATGAAAATTAAGCTCTCCGTGCGATTAGAGCTTTTTGTGAAAATTAAGCTTTCCGTGCGATTGGAGCTTTTTGTGAAAATTAAGCTCTCCGTGCGATGAGAGTTTTTTGTGAAAATTAAGCTCTCCGTGCGATTAGAGCTTTTTTGTGAAAATTTAGCTTTCCGTGCGATTAGAGCCTTTAATGAAAATTAAGCTCTCCATGCGATTAGAGCTTTTTTGTGAAAATTAAGCTCTCCGTGCGATTAGAACTTTTTGTGAAAATTAAGCTCTCCGTGCGATTAGAGCTTTTTGTGAAAATTAAGCTTTCCGTGCGATATGAGCTTTTTGTGAAAATTAAGCTCTCCATGCGATTAGAGCTTTTTGTGAAAATTAAGCTCTCCGGGCGATTAGAGCTTTTTGTGAAAATTAAGCTCTGTGCGATTAGAGCCTTTAATGAAAATTAAGCTCTCCATGCGATTATTTTTAGTGAATATTAAGCTTTCCGTGCGATTAGAGCTTTTTATGAAAATTAAGCTCTCCGTGTGATTAGAGCTTCTTGTGAAAATTTAGCTCTCTGTGTGATTAGAGCTTCTTGTGAAAATTAAGCTTTCCGTGCGATGAGAGTTTTTTGTGAAAATTAAGCTCTCCGTGCGATTAGAGCTTTTTTGTTAAAAAATTTAGCTTTCCGTGCGATTAGAGCTTTTTGTGAAAATTAAGCTCTCCGTGCGATTAGAGCTTTTGTGAAAATTAAGCTCTCCGTGCGATTAGAGCTTTTTGTGAAAATTAAGCTTTCCGTGCGATAAGAGCTTTTTGTGAAAATTAAGCTCTCCGTGCGATTAGAGCTTTTTGTGAATATTAAGCTCTCCGTGCGATTAGAGCTTTTTGTGAATATTAAGCTCTCCGTGCGATTAAGAGCTTTTTTGTGAAAATTTAGCTTTCCGTGCGAATAGAGCTTTTTGTGAAAATTAAGCTCTGTGCGATTAGAGCCTTTAATGAAAATTAAGCTCTCCATGCGATTATTTTTAGTGAATATTAAGCTTTCCGTGCGATTAGAGCTTTTTATGAAAATTAAGCTCTCCGTGTGATTAGAGCTTCTTGTGAAAATTAAGTACTCTGTGATTAGAGCTTCTTGTGAAAATTAAGCTTTCCGTGTGATTAGAGCTTTTTGTGAAAATTAAGCTCTCCATGCGATTAGAGCTTTTTTGTGAAAATTAAACTTTCCGTGCGAATAGAGCTTTTTGTGAATATAAAGCTTTCCGTGCGATTAGAGCTTTTTATGAAAATTAAGCTCTCCATGCGATTAGAGCTTTTTTATGAAAATTAAGCTCTCCGTGCGATTAGAGCTTTTTGTGAAAATTAAGCTTTCCGTGCGATTGGAGCTTTTTGTGAAAATTAAGCTCTCCGTGCGATGAGAGTTTTTTGTGAAAATTAAGCTCTCCGTGCGATTAGAGCTTTTTTATGAAAATTTAGCTTTCCGTGCGATTAGAGCCTTTAATGAAAATTAAGCTCTCCATGCGATTAGAGCTTTTTTGTGAAAATTAAGCTCTCCGTGCGATTAGAACTTTTTGTGAAAATTAAGCTCTCCGTGCGATTAGAGCTTTTTGTGAAAATTAAGCTTTCCGTGCGATATGAGCTTTTTGTGAAAATTAAGCTCTCCATGCGATTAGAGCTTTTTGTGAAAATTAAGCTCTCCGTGCGATTAGAGCTTTTTGTGAAAATTAAGCTCTGTGCGATTAGAGCCTTTAATGAAAATTAAGCTCTCCATGCGATTATTTTTTAGTGAATATTAAGCTTTCCGTGCGATTAGAGCTTTTTATGAAAATTAAGCTCTCCGTGTGATTAGAGCTTCTTGTGAAAATTAAGCTCTCTGTGTGATTAGAGCTTCTTGTGAAAATTAAGCTTTCCGTGTGATTAGAGCTTCTTGTGAAAATTAAGCTCTCTGTGTGATTAGAGCTTCTTGTGAAAATTAAGCTTTCCGTGTGATTAGAGCTTTTTGTGAAAATTAAGCTCTCCATGCGATTAGAGCTTTTTTGTGAAAATTAAACTTTCCGTGCGAATAGAGCTTTTTGTGAATATAAAGCTTTCCGTGCGATTAGAGCTTTTTATGAAAATTAAGCTCTCCATGCGATTAGAGCTTTTTTATGAAAATTAAGCTCTCCGTGCGATTAGAGCTTTTTGTGAAAATTAAGCTTTCCGTGCGATTGGAGCTTTTTGTGAAAATTAAGCTCTCCGTGCGATTAGAGCTTTTTTGTGAAAATTTAGCTTTCCGTGCGATTAGAGCCTTTAATGAAAATTAAGCTCTCCATGCGATTAGAGCTTTTTTGTGAAAATTAAGCTCTCCGTGCGATTAGAGCTTTTTGTGAAAATTAAGCTCTCCGTGCGATTAGAGCTTTTTGTGAAAATTAAGCTTTCCGTGCGATATAAGCTTTTTGTGAAAATTAAGCTCTCCATGCGATTAGAGATTTTTGTGAAAATTAAGCTCTCCGGGCGATTAGAGCTTTTTGTGAAAATTAAGCTCTGTGCGATTAGAGCCTTTAATGAAAATTAAGCTCTCCATGCGATTATTTTTAGTGAATATTAAGCTTTCCGTGCGATTAGAGCTTTTTATGAAAATTAAGCTCTCCGTGTGATTAGAGCTTCTTGTGAAAATTTAGCTCTCTGTGTGATTAGAGCTTCTTGTGAAAATTAAGCTTTCCGTGCGATGAGAGTTTTTTGTGAAAATTAAGCTCTCCGTGCGATTAGAGCTTTTTTGTTAAAAAATTTAGCTTTCCGTGCGATTAGAGCCTTTAATGAAAATTAAGCTCTCCATGCGATTTTATGCGGTTATCAATTCGGCCGGTATAAGCTCTCCATGCGATTAGAGCTTTTTTGTGAAAATTAAGCTCTCCGTGCGATTAGAGCTTTTTGTGAAAATTAAGCTTTCCGTGCGATTAGAGCTTTTTGTGAAAATTAAGCTCTCCGTGCGATGAGAGTTTTTTGTGAAAATTAAGCTCTCCGTGCGATTAGAGCTTTTTTGTGAAAATTTAGCTTTCCGTGCGATTAGAGCCTTTAATGAAAATTAAGCTCTCCATGCGATTTTATGCGGTTATCAATTCGGCCGGTATATTTTTTTTTATGTATGTACACCGATTACTCCGAGGTTTCTGAACCGATTTACGTGATTCTGTTTTTGTTCGATGCGGAATGGTGTCGAATTGGTCCCATAAATTATGTTTTTTCGGATAGGCCCAGTAGTTTTTATTTTATGAGCATTTTTGTCTGTACTCGATGAGTAAGTTGATATGTAGCAAGTAACTTTGATTCACTTCCCGGTAACCGATTGAGCTGAAATTTTGAATACCTACGTATGTAAATTTGATAGCGATGAAACATTATCATGACATGAAGCTGATTTGATGATGGAATCGGAAGGTGGCCATAGGAACTCAGTAATATATTGACTCAACTTTATCGAGTTTGAGCTCGTTTGATTCGTGTTGAAAAATACACTAAAAAGTATTAAATAAAAATAACTGCGTTAAAAACAACCGACTTCAAAAACGGAAAAGTAAGAAATAAAAAAGATTTGATATTATTAACTACTACATAATATTATTGTACATATTTCGGAATAAAAAGTGGCCTATGTCCTTTCTCGGGTATCAAAATATCTCTATACCAAATTTCATGCAAATTGGTTCAGTAGTTAAGGCGTGATTGAGTAACAGACAGACAGACAGAGTTACTTTCGCATTTATAATATTAGTATGGATTTGAACAATATATTTTATAATAATTGTCTAAGTCATTTCACATAAAATACTACGTAGCATAAAAAAACCGTTTTATGATTTTTCCAAAGCATTTGACTTAGTTGACCATGCCACTTTATGGCAGAAACTCAATAACTATGAAGTTAAAAGGTTCTACAAAGAACCTCATAGTTTAATATCTTCAGACAAAGATACAAACCGTTGTTGTAAATGGACAAAGATCTTGCGGTGATTTTATCAACATTGATGTTCCGCAGGGATCTGTTTTAGGTCACGTATATTAAACGTGAAAATGTTGACGAAGTTATCTTCCCACTTTTACATATTTTAATTCTAAACCATAAATAATATAATTCCAGGTGCCCTCCGTCCTGGGCCGGTATGCAGCGATATAGGGCGCACCCTAGCGGGCACGGTGCTGGCCCTGAGCGGCTACGTGCACCCGCGGCGCGGCGCCCTGCGCGAGCTCGCGCTGCGGCTCGGCGCGCAGTACAGGCCGGACTACACACGGGACTGCACGCATCTCATGTGAGTGTAGTGTACAGTGGTGTCGCTCTCGTTTCAGTTTAATTCATATATTATTATTTTTAGCTCGAGTGAAGAATTTTTTTTAATGTGTAATGAAGTTTTTGAAGTGAAAACTTCTTTAGCGGCGTTGAGCACTTTTTCTGTAATGGGTATAAAATCTTAAACTCGCGTCAGGACACGTGACCTGATCGAAAAAGCGTAAGACGGATGGAGAGTAGACAGCTATCCCCTCTCTACTAAGCGCGTTTTCAATTCTGCCGGCACTCCCGGAGTGCAACCCGTCTTTTTTCTTTATTTTTATATCCTTTCATTTCAATATTCGAAACGACATCTATGAATTACAACTTTATGACCATTTTAACCGTAATCACAGCTAATCATAAAATGATACCAATAACGCATAACAACAACTCGGCAGCTGCGCGTTCCCCAACACACCAAAACTGAAAGCGGTCCGTTCCGCCGATACTCCCTGCTTCGCTGTTCGTGGCGAGTGGCTCGAGCAGTGTTGTGCCGCGCGGCGCCGCCTGCCCGAGCGCTGGTTCGCCACCGAGCCGCACTTGTATGTGCCGCCCCCCCAGGGGGGGTACACACAATATGATGATGATGATGGGGGTGAGGAAGGGGGGAGTAAGCCTGGTGCAGGGGTTGCGCCGGATAGTGGTGAGTTGTTGTTGAATGAATGAATGAATGAATGAAAATTCTTTATTGCTTAAAAATAAATAAATACAAATACAAAAACACACAACACATATAAAACAAGCAAAAGGCGGCCTTATCGCTAGGTAGCGATCTCAACCAGGTTCCTGTTGTTGTCTATATTGCAGTCACGGATGACGTGCTGCATATTCACGCTACCCACCTATCTTACATATTCTGACGCTTTCATACTGCTCCACTACACACAAACACGCGCACATACGTTGTCTAACGCGTCTATACCGCGCTACCACACACAAACACGCGCACACACGTTGTCTGATGCATCTATACCGCGCTACCACATACAAACACGCACACACGTTGTCTGATGCATCTATACCGCGCTACCACACACAAACACGCGAACACACGTTGTCTGATGCATCTATACCGCGCTACCACACACAAACACGCGAACACACGTTGTCTGATGCATCTATACCGCGCTACCACACACAAACACGCGCACACACGTTGTCTGATGCATCTATACCGCGCTACCACACACAAACACGCACACACACGTTGTCTGATGCAACTATACCGCGCTACCACACACAAACACGCGCAAACACGTTGTCTTTTGCGTTTATACCACACTTGTTCTAAGTGAAAACGTTGTGAAAATTTTTGTTATAGAGTACATTAATCCCAATCTACTATTTAACTTATTTAGATGCAGATACGGAAGACGAGATCGAGCAAGTGAGACAGGAACAAGCGAAGAGAGACACACAACACACGAAACAAGAAAAGGAACAAACAAACAAACAGACGGAGGCCAGTGACTCTGACGTGAGCTTCGTGTGTGACGAGCGTGTGAAGGGGAACATCACTTTGCATGACGACGACAGCGACGACACAGAGCCCGAGGAACATACGAACAGACAGATTGGACTTGATAAGACTAAGGTAAAGTTGTACTTTTTTATATATTTTTACTGTGCTTTATTAAAAGGCTTTTCTGTAAAACAAATGCGTAAATACAATAAAATATATTATAAGTGTACTGAAAGAATTGTAATAGGTAAATTAGTTACCTATGACAATTCTTTCACTACTGGAAAGCTGTAGAATAATTTGCTGAGTTACAATATACATAAAAATGCGCATGCAAATTGTTTAACGAGCCTATACCGCGCTCTTACTCACAAACACGTTTTCTGACGCCTTATGATGCGTTACTACATAAACATCAACAGACGTAAGCGTCATCTATTCAGATTATTAGACTACAAGCCCGCATATGAAAAAAATATGGGTCAAATGAACCACCAGGGGTCATATCTAGAACGAAAGAAGAGCAAAAAATAATAAGATTCATCACTATGCCGTCACTTGTAAGCTGTCCAACTGAGTGCAGATGAGAATTGAAAAGTACAGGTAGACTCGGTAAATTTTGGTCATATATTTTTGTACGGCATTCTTAACCATCGATAGATCCATTAAAAATAATAAGAAACCGCTCAGTGCCGTACAAAAATGTTGGTCCACCAAGTCGGAATTTTTATTTAATTTCCGAGAGTTACCGGGGGTAAATTTGGTCATTTGACCATGTACGGCATCTGTGTCATACTATTGCTATACTGCTTTTAATCCATTATTCCGCAACGCCGTACAAAAATCATGGGGACAAGGGGAAAAAATCGAGAGTTGCAATCCCCTCTCTTTCCCCACTCCAGGGGGTCATTTGACTAAGTACGGCTTCGGTTCCAAAACATTATCTAGCACTCAAAAGTACTATTAAAAGCAATGCCGTCAAAAAATAATTGTTCTTTTAAATGTATACCAATAATCATCTTAATTTCATCGAATTCTTGATATAAAGAGCTGTAAGGTCATTTGACCCTGTACGGGAACTTTTTTTTTAACATGATATTGTAAAATTCAATTGTTGTATAGTATTGCCGTTCAAAAGAAACCGTTCTAAAAAAAGTTATAGAGAAATGCAAAACCAGAAATTTTGTTAAAGTTTAAACATCGTAGATTAATGAAATATAATAGTTTTCTACACTTTATTCGTTGTTTTAAATAGGAAAAAACGATGCCGTACATTTTTGTGCAGACCACATCTTTTAGGCTGATGAAAGCGACGAAAGCTACAATTTTAAGGGTGCTTTATGGCCATTTGATACAGTACGGCATTAACATATTTTTACCCAACTACGGCAAAGCAAAAGGAGGGTTATGGTTTTGACAGGTCATGTATGTATGTTCATCTATTCCCTCGTAACTTCTAAACTACTTATCAGAATTCGACAAATAACATATCATTAGAAGCATCTGAATTGTTCACTGGATAACCAGCGACCAGCTAGCTAAAGGCTATATGGGGTTTCACAAAATCTAATGTGGCGCCCTCTAGCGGACAAAACATACAGAGTAAAAAAATAAAGTTAAGATAAATATGCCGTGTTTGGTATCATTTGAAAGCGCTTTACTTGTACATTTTGAATATGTATATAATACTAGCATTTGCTTGTGACTTTACCTGTATTCATGGGCTGATTGCATATAATTCACATCTTTTCGTTCATAGCTTTTTTATTAGTTCATCAATTTAACGGAGTCCATTCCACTTGACTCCGACTTTCCAAGGTGATAATTAACCACCTCGAGCTTCTTTATATTAATGTATATTTATATTTTATTATCAAAATATAAAGCAAACAAATGTACGGCACATGAAAAAATATTATCTATGCATAAAATACTTTAAAAATAAATTTATTTCGTGTTGTGTCAAATGACCCACTGGAGTGGGGAAAGAGAGGGGATTACAACTCTCGATTTTTTCCCCTTGTCCCCATGATTTTTGTACGGCGTTGCGGAATAATAGATTAAAAGCAGTATAGCAATAGTATGACACAGATGCCGTACATGGTCAAATGACCAAATTTACCCCCGGTAACTCTCGGAAATTAAATAAAAATTCCGACTTGGTGGACCAACATTTTTGTACGGCACTGAGCGGTTTCTTATTATTTTTAATGGATCTATCGATGGTTAAGAATGCCATACAAAAATATATGACCAAAATTAACCGAGTCTACCTGTACTTTTCAATTCTCATCTGCACTCAGTTGGACAGCTTACAAGTGACGGCATAGTGATGAATCTTATTATTTTTTGCTCTTCTTTCGTACTAGATATGTCCCGTGGTGGTTCATTTGACCCATATTTTTTTCATATGCGGGCTTGTAGTCTATATATCTGACATAGTGTGTTCCGCTCTAATCTGAATAGGCCATTATTACATGCAGTTATTCTTGAGCCTTACAGTCCAAATTTTAGTGTTTATATGAATATGGTTTGGTATTCTAGTCCACTTTAAGTTGTGTAATTGTAAATGGAAGACACAGCCTCCTGAAAAACAGTTCTCACTCTCTTAGGAGCTTGGGTCACTTTGATTTGTAAAATTATTATGTGAAAATAAATTTATTTACTTTCCTCAAGCATTAACTTATTTTCATATTATCACGTGTAACTGGTAGGTTACGACGACGCGGTTTGGCGCAGTGGTAAAGTAACTGCCTACTGAGCCGACGGTCCCGGGTTCGATCCCCGGTCAGGGCAAATATTTGTGTGATGAACTCAATTATTTGTTCTCGGGTCTGGGTGCTATTATCTATATATGTATTTATTAAATATTATATTTATCGTCGCCTAGTACCCACAACACGGGCCTGAATTGAGCTTACTGCGGGACTAGGTCGATTTGTGGAATAATGTCCTATAATATTTATTATTATTATTAACGTTTAGCTATTGCCGAGTTTCCTGGAGGGCTACACGTTCGTGGTGTGCAGTGAAGTGCAGTGCGCGGGACACGATGTGGCGCTGCTGCGGCGGCACGTGCGCGCGTACGGCGGGGAGCTGCTACAGGTAACTATTGCACTGCTTCATGATGCTAATTGCGCTGTTATTAGCTTCACCTGTATGGTTGTACTTGGGTTGTACAGAACTGACTGTTTTATGGACGGATTTAATTGAAATTCTGTATGCTTAATATTTTCTTGTGATTTATTTTAGAAATTAAAGATTTTAACGGATTCGAAACGAAATTTTTTCATTAAGTATATTATTAACCCGACGTGTAGCACTTCGCAACGAGCCCGGTCACGAGGAGACTAATATTTTTGTACACTTATCAAGGATGGCTGATAATACAAAAGTTTCATAAGTTTAAGCTTGTTTTTTTAACTACATTATCAATTATAATTTCAGGAGGAAGAAGTAACGGAAGACAGCGAAGTGCACTACATAGTGTGCACGAGTACGGACGCGTTACCGCAGTGTGCAGGTGTGCGTGTGTCGCCGCGTTGGCTGTGGCGCGCACACACACACAGGCGGCGCCCGTCCGACGAGCGGGACGAGATACACTGAGCATGTGTGTGTGTACCAACCGCACGCACACCACGTCACGTCCCCACGTGCCGGTTGTAGTACGGAGTGGGATATATTGCTGTGTGCACTGAGCACGTGTGCGTGTGAGTGCGTGCGTGTGTGCGTCGCGTACGTTCACATTCTGTTTTTGAACGCAGACGGCGGAATGCATACAAACATATGCGTGCGTATATTACGAAAATATTGTATGTACTGATTGTGTGCGTATAGTGCGTGCGTGTATGTTTGTATGTCGTAGATATTTTTAAGCTATTGCATAGCTTCTATCGCGGGCCTTGAGCGCGGGGACCGAATCGAGAAATTCCGTAACGAAAAAACCTCACACTCCCCACGGGGACTGGCTCGGAGCTGTGGCTTGAAGGCATAGCATGCAATAGCTTTACCGCGGAAGTCCCCGAGTGACACACGTCTTTTTTTTATTATTTTTAAGCCCCGTAGCCACGTGGGCGGCGGATTTGAGCAATTGTTAATCAACACTCCAAAATGATTGTAGCATATAGAATTTTTATTAACATTGATTTGTTGAAAATGATTACAAGATTAGAAAGATTTATATGAATAATAATGTTGTCGTTCGACTCACGTGAAGTTTGTAATTAAACAGTGCCTTGTTCTCTTAATAAACTATTTATTTTACTCTATTTGTATCACATTTATAATTATCGACTTTCATTAATAAAATTTTAGTTGTTTTCACTTGATAATTTTCGTAGCAATTGTTACAAATCTAATTAATTTCCATTTTGTATTGTATGTACCTAATATGTATAGACTATTCGATAATTGATTATAAATTTATTATAGTTCGTTTCATAATTAATATCATTTTGTAAATAAATTAGTTTTTTAAAACATGTCTTTCATTTATCTCTTTCATAAAATACTATCCTTCCGCCCATTAAAGCATTAAACCATTAATGCTCTAAGTTTCGCCCCGGCTTCGCCCGTGGTACATGTTTACGTTTTCTCTCCATAAGAACTATCCTTGCACTTCAAGGAATATTATAAAAAAAGTATCAATGAAATTGGTTCAGCCGTTCTCGAGTTTTGCGCTTAGCATCACATTTGGCGATTCCACATTAACCTAATTCACAAAAAACAATTTCCTTTTCAACAGGCGATTCACTTTTATTATATGTATAGATATAGAATATGTACCTATCTATCTATCTATACCTGACGTCATAATAATAGCTTATAAATTATTAATTAACACGCTTTTATTAGCTTCACATGTATTTTTGTTGATATTGACCGATTACAATACAATAATTTCATAAATTGATCGTATTCCATTCTTATTCACAGATCTTATTATCCTGATAAGGATCGCCAGGATTAGCTTAAAACATACAGTATGTTTTTATGTAACCAATTCTCCTTTCAATTCGTTTTTGACCCACTTTACAACGACCGCGACGGATATAATAAAAATTTTGTATACTTATCAAACCAATACAATAATTTCATGAATTTATCTTATAATCCTGATAAGGATGGCCAGCATTAAATATTTCCTTACGTAAACTAACCGACTTCTTTACAGACGATTTCAACCCATTTTAAACGGTCAGTTATAAGTATGTAATTCAAAATTTGTACACTTATCAAGGATTGGCGAGTTTACAATAATTTCATGACTTTATCTTATTATCGAATATTTATCTTATTAATATTTTAATTTTGCTATAACTCCAAAGATATTCATATATGAAATTAAAGATGTAAAACAAAAAATAATCTTTATGAAATATGTAAGTACTCAAACTAACTACTTAAGATTTAGTACCGTATTTCTATAAGTAGGTAGCATTCCAATTACTGCTTTGTAATTACCAATTTTTTAATACATATATTCTAGTAGGTATATAATTATATTCTCTTTAGAGATAAACAATAGACATGTCCTATAGCGGACTTTTCTGGAGACCTGTAACTGACCTACAATGGGTACAAAATTCCACCATACATTTAGATAGCATTTTCGTCGAAAGTCCCCGTACGCCTAATTTTTTTCCGATTTCTTCAACATAATATATCCTTGTATTTTTGTACAAAATCATAATATATGATATACTCAAACCTTCGTCTCTGTTTGTATTTTTCTGTGTTTTATGTAAATCTTGTGTGTGTGCAATAAAGCCATGTATAATCAGCTCTTGAAAAGCGCCCCACGCTTTTTTCACAATTATACTAAGGATGTATTGGTTATTGTTTAATTCCTAGAATAATACTTAATTATTTTTTACTTTTTAGTGGTATCTATCTTGAAATCGAAATTTTTAGTTTTTAAACTACCTATATTATTTATTTTATAAATATATGCAATTTTACGTGTTCGACGAATCTCAAAAAAAACAAACCATTAAAATCTAGAAGAAACAAGATTCTAACATAAATGCGAATGAAAATGTCCTCCCCTCTTAGTACAAGATTCCAGGGCTACCAGAAATCACCTATTTTCTGACGGATGATTGATGAAATGTTGACGATTGGGTAGTGTTATGTATGTGCTATGTGTATGTGCTACCATAGTATGCCTACCCGCTAGCTTAGTCTCTGGGCCAATTTCCAGATATCAGGTGATCAAGGTTCATAAAAACAGTACATACTTACTTCACGTATTTTCTCATGGCTTATTTTAACATAATATTATATTCAAGATACAGTTGAAAAAAAAAATTACACCTTAGTAAACATAGCTTGTTCATTTGTCATGTTACATCGTGACAACGTAGCTATCTATATATAGGTGAAAACTGGTTGAAATCGGTCCGGTAGTTTTAAAGCCTTTTTATAAAAACAATAAAATAAAATCTTTTATATTTATTTGTATGTTACATTGATCAGATATAGTCTATAGTCTATACTCTATAGATATTTGATGGCTTATAAAAATATTAATGCATCTTAGGTACTTTTTTAATATTTGATTAAAATGCAAGATTTTTATTGGTATCAACTATAGTAGTCTGAATATACTATATATAAGTCAGCATTTTTAAAGCAGCTATTTTTAAATTTAACATTGAAAGAAATGGATCCTGTTGTACATGAGGCTGCTTGTTTTCTAGACAAGAAATTATGATGAATCAACTTAAATTTGATATTGAAATAAATATTTGAATAATGAAGGGTGATTTATGTAATATAAGTTAAAAATAATATCTGGAATGGTATAATAATTATTTATTAAAAGAAAAATTATTTTACAAAACATTTAATTACAGCTTATCTCCTTAAATAAGATTTGTTTGGCGCAGTGGTGTAGACAGTAGATTATCAACAATTTGACAGCAACGAAAATATCCACTTGTTTATATGATTGTATACACGAACACCCGGAACAGCTCTACTGTGAGGTGAGGAGAGTCAGCTTCTCGTTTAGTTGTAATTGGGTCTTGATAAGTTGCGCGAGAGTCACCACCTGGAAAACAATTAACATATTAATTAATATTTATTACTTATATGGATCACGGTTAATGAAGTTATGTATAAAAATGACGGGTTGCACTCCGGGAGTGCCGGCAGAAGTGAAAACTTGATTATTAACGTTGAGCATGTTTGATATCCATCCGTCTTACGCTTTTTCGATCAGGTCACGTATCCTGATGCGAATTTAAGATTTTATATACCCAACGCCGCTAAAGAAGTTTCATTTCAAAAATATTAATAAAATAATATTCAGGTAAAGTTAGATATGAAAACCGAAGTAAATATTGGCGAATTTTATGAATGTATAAATATTACATAATCAATAACTGGAATCGCAAGTGAGAATTGACATAAACATAGGCACATAAATGTTAAAATGAATGCGTGCGCACCATGAGCAGGTCCTTGACGCTGGAGGCGAAGGCGTCGGCGAAGTTGTCGGCGGCGAGGCTGGGCAGCGCGGTGACGAGCTGCAGCAGCTCGCGGCCCACCGCGTTGTTGGGCGCCGCCGCCCCGCTGACCACCTCCTCCACGTGGCGCAGCACCTGGTCCAGCAGCTGGCCCAGCGCGCCGGCCGCGTCCGCCACCTGCGCCAGGTCGCTGGCGGGCCGCACCGGGCGCCGCGCCGCGCCCAGCGTGCGCTGGCACAGCTGCAGGCCCACCAGCTCGGGCTCGTAGCTGGCGAGCGCCGCGTCGATGGGCGTGAACATGCAGCCCTGCTTGCCGCGCGGCACGCCCAGCGGCACGCACACGTAGGCGCGCAGCCCCATGCGCGCGCCCGCCAGCGACGTGTCCACCGTCAGGTGCACGGGCTCGCGGCACTCGCGCGAGTAGTACTCGTGGATCACCGACGAGTGGTTCGTCACCTCGTTGCCCGTCGCCCACCACCCTGATCGCGACATACCAGATCATTTTTAATAAGTTAATTATTATTGGGTATCATTTAATCTATCACCAATTTAATTAGTTTTGTGTTTCTTAAATAATAGGGTTTGTCCTCAAAATAGTAGATCTGTCACCAAAATGTAGTCACCAAACAATGCAAAATCAGTTCCACAATAAATCACCTAAAATCCTGAGATATAAGGTCTAGTACCAAATAAATGTTTTTATATGTATTATAATAGGTGTGTCCTAATAAGTATTTAAGCAAACTAATTTAAAGAGATCACCAATAAATCATATTATGTTACTAGAAAATTGCATTAAGTTCAAATAAAAAATTAGGGTTGTTATTATCGTTTCAACCAAAAGATTCTGCTACCTTACTAGACTCCCAAGGTTCTAAATTTCCACTGGTAGTATAAATTATATTTAAATTTAGCAGAGTAGTAAATAAAACAATTAAAGTCAAAATAATCAATATTTATTGTTTAAAATAATTACCACTGAACAATCAGCGCTGGTTTAAAATAGCTGGCTTATGGCTAGCAGAATAGAAGATAAAACACTTAATTAAAGTTAAAATATTCAATATTTATTCTTAATTTTTAAAGCGCGCCAATTTGTCTCCGCCCCTTTGATCATTTTTTCATTAAAATTATAAATTGATGTATTAAATTGGTAACGAATACTATTAATTTCATATCTGAACGAAATAAAATGTTACTACTGTATTGGTGACAAAATATCAAATAAAAAGGAGTCGCAGTCAGGGATCGATAATCGATTTATTTGGTGACAGATCTACCATTCTGAGCACAGAGCTATTATTTAAGTAACAAAACTGTTATTATAAGAACGAAGTTTATATTCATGTAATGCAATATAATTTTATTGGTTATCGATCTCTTATTTAACACATATATTAAAATTAATTTGATAATTGATACCTGGGAACAATTTTTGTTTATCTGAGAACGAAAATATTTCGTGGTGATAGATCTATTTATTAGGTGATACAACTTGATGACAAATATAAATTTTGGTGATAGAAAATATAGTTCCCATTATTATTTATTACAAAAATAGTATAAGAGTCTTGACATAAATTATAATTTTAATAAATCAATGTTTTTTTAATATGATCAATAAAACTATTAAGATTCTTCATACAACAAATGAAGAACAATAGATACAGTATAAAACTTCACAAAAGGTTAATTTTTGCATTTAGACAAAAAAGACCTATTCAAACATTCTTCTCCTTCAAAATCAAATTCGACAACATATTACATCTGCCAATCCACACTCGGTGGGCAATGGCCTATGCTCATAGGAGACCCGTGTATGTTGTGTTTGAATCAATAATCCTTTAACTCAAGCAATTATAGTGTGTAAGCTTATGTTTTTCTGCCACTACAGAGTACAATCAAAATCGTTGAGTGGTTTTCAAGAAAAAGAGTGGCAAACATACATCCATACATTCTTACAAACTTTCACAATTTTAATATTAGGAGGATATTAATGATATAATACAATGGATGTTTTATATTGTACAAATTTGCATTCTATGGTTGTCATGGTGTACAGTCGGTGTGATGTCATGAATAGATTGAACTATGGGTAGAGGCTTGCAGTTAAATGAAACACAACTGTTCGATTATAACTTGTATTGCACGCCTCATAAGCGAAGCGTTGAGGTGGGTACTACTGTCACTTCGCGCAAAACATCTGATTTTTCAAACTTAAAATGTCTTTATGTATCATACATTGCACTTGTAAGATAATACATACACACACATATTAAGAAAAAACACTATTTTTAACGTTCATGATATTTTTGATGTCATTTTTGTTATTTAAACTAGTTAAAAAACAGTTTAAAAAAGTTCTGTCTTGGACGTCCGTGTGTCTGTATGTGCGGATCCTTTTTCTTGTTAACACGATAGCGACCGAAATACTTTACTAATCGAGTCTTTTTTTTTCTCTTACGCTTGAGTATGCTCAGGAATAGAACCCTTTCATTTTTCAGGGTCTGATTCGATGTGGTTTAATTGTTATTAAATAAACAAAAATAATAATTAATAATAAATATTTATTAAAAAAAAATTATGAGGCGTGCACTTTTGGATTTTCCAAATTATTTTCGAGACTGCTGTGCTACGAACATTACATTAGAATTTTAATGCTAGATACACACAATACAACATAATAATATATTAGTAAGTATAAACTTCATACAAACTACATATAACGTAATGGCACCGAATTCCGACCACTGATTGATACGGCTAAATGAATCCTTTAAAAGATAAATTAAATACTCTAGAGGTCATAAGAAAAAATGATATTATGAAAGATTACGAACTTATATTTTAAAATATGCACATAATTGTATTTCATAATGGCTTTTTATTACTTAAATTTGGATTTTAACTGGCACGACTGGAAATTAACTGAAAGCACCATTTTCCGACCGACTGAGTACAAATACACGTGTTTCCGACCACTGAGTAGCTAGATTCCGACCAGCCAAATATTTTCTACTAAAATCAACTTTATGACAATAGAAATACAATGGAAATTCGTAAAAACCCGTTTCGTCTTTTCACTGCATCACGCGTGGACCGATTTCGATAATTCTTTTTTTATTATATTACTTGAAGTACGAGGATGGTTCTTATGGAGAGATATTTTAAATATGTACCACGGGCGAAGCCGGGGCGGACCGCTAGTTTTAATTAATATTTGAGCATTTATTATCATAACAAAAACTAACTCTATGTTAGACTGTAGTAGTTCACTGGTCATCCACACTAATTTAGAATGTCCCATTGACTACTTTGCCCAATTCTAAAATCCATTTCACCAAAAGTATTATTTCAGCTAATGAGAATTATACTTCAGCCTCTTTTTTATCACTCATGATGATGACCTGAAATAAACGCATGCAATTTCACTCAAGCACAGCGCAAGCAAAAGCAACCCAGTTGGACGGAAACAGGGAAATATATCGCACCTAGATTCCGACCAAACCTACATTTGCGTAATAAAGCCTCTAAACCGAAATTGATATTCATTTTTAGTTCATTTCTATTTCATATGTACACTTATAAAGATCTCACAATTTCGTAGTTATGCAATTATGTGTCATAAACGTAAAATATAGGGTTTTTAAACCAGACCGGTCTTTGTAAATGAATAACAAAAAAATCAAAAAAGAGTGTCAGTTAAAACGAATATTACAAATAATCCATTAAAGATAGTATTGGTCGCATACAGGTGTTGTATTTAAGCATAGCGTTTAGAATAAATAACTTAATACGAAACCTCCACAAAACAACATGCATAATAGAAAATTACCTTCTTTTAAAAAGTGCGAAATTCCTTTTACCGACCGATTCGGTCGGATTTCGGAATGTTGTTATTTTGACAAGCTCCTCATTCCGTCCATAATTATTTGTCCAAAAAAACCTATAAAAACACGCTATCTTGGCATGTATATTTTAAAATTAATAATTTAAAACACCAATAAAACGTTTAAAGTAAATTAACCACAAACTTACCAGAGTATTTAGCGTAAAAATCCAAATGTTTATTTTCACCGTTTTATGTTTTTTTCGCATTCAATCCAATACAAACTACACCCTCGCCTAGCTTTTCTTGGATTGACGAAATGTCGGTTAAAATTTGAAACCCAATTTTGGACAGATGACGTACGATAAGTGATTGGATCGAAAGCCTTCAGTTTCACGAATGTCGCGCGTATTTTAAACGTTTTATCAAATAAAAATCAAAATGGTCGGATAGAGGAGGCTAGTCGGAAACCGGTGCCGTTACGTTACTTCGAGATAATAGATATAGTAACAGCTTTAAATAGAGGGTGAAAGAGATGGAGATTGGAGATATTCCTTCAGAAAAATATATTTTGTATTAACATATTATCAATTCAATATCTCACACCTGTACAAGATCTAATGCTCAAAACACAGTAAAAAATAAAACTTCTTCTTGACTAGTTGTATTTATATGTCAAAAATTACATTTGTATCTTATAAGTTCAATTAGTATTATGTTTGTTATCTAGGCAGTTTAATTTTCACTTTAAATTTGATGAAATTGTACTGTTAACTGCTGGTATAAAATAATACAACGATAGTAATTCCTAGATGGTTCTGAGTGAAAAATAATATGTATTGATCTTAATATTATTTAGTATTAATTATTAAATAATTATACACAGTGCTGTTGCTTTAATGTAACTTTTATATAAGTCAACTGTCAATTACAAACCTTAAGAGTTCGATTGAATGAATAATGTGTACTTACCGACTATACTTTCTGAGGCATTGACTCTGCGATTCAACTCGTACACATCCATCGCATAGTTGAGCTCAGCCTCCACCTGGTCGGCGTGCTCCTTGTGCGGCACACAGAAGCAGTTCGTCACTTCAACTACTCCTTTATCCGAGGTGCCTACAAGTCATAACATACAAATATAACCTCAAACTATTCGCTTTTTATGACTTTTAAACCATCAAAGATATGTAATTAAGAGAAAGCAAGTTAATATAATGATAGAATTATGACAAATATCACTATAAATCACTTGTTTTTCACACAAAACTATAAAAAGAGAAAATTGCAATCGTAAAGACGTGACGTCGGCGAAACCACTTAAAACATTTAGTTTTGATCAAAGGCTTAATTACCCAATAAGGTGCCGATAACTCGATGAGAGTCGGCATTTCGACGCTCATAAGCATCAACAATTTGGAATAAAACTACAGGGTGAACTTTTACAACTAGGTTGAGCGCCATGTTGTTATTTGAAAGGAGCTGCTCCGTTTTGACACTGACAATTGACATCATTGATCATTTTCAAATGACAGATAGGTACTTTTTTATAAATTTTATACACGGATACAAGGTATATAAAAATGTAGAAACCAAAGTTTAAAACTGTGTTTAAAAGTTTCACAAGAGATCAGACGAAATAAAGGTGAAGAATACAATTTCGTCCATTTAAATCCATACTAATTTAAATGGACGAAATATAATTATAAATGCGAAAGTAACTCTGTCTGTCTGTCTGTTACTCAATCACGCCTAAACTACAGAACCAATTTGCATGAAATTTGGTATGGAGATATTTTGATACTCGAGAAAGGACATAGGCTACCTTTTATTGCGAAATATGTAGGTACCACGCCCAACGACCGGGCGAGTTTATACGTTCGCTAGCTATGCAGATACTGAGCCATTCTGCGCACGCGCGCCCTGTGGATAGAGAGCATAGCGTACGGGATGTGGGTGGGAATAGGTGGGTGCAGGTTTACTTTAATCAGTCGTAAAAATTTCCAATTTTAGGAAGATTAGAAAAATGATTTTAACAATAGTTAGGGAAATTTCGATTGACAGAAAAATTATGATAAGTCAGGAAAAATTACTATAAGTCAGGAAAATTTCCATGTCGGGAAAATTTCGATAAGCTGGAAAATTTCCATAAGAAAGGAAAATTTCTATACGTCAGGAAAATTTCTATGTCAGGAAAATTTGGAAAAATCCATAAGTCGGGAAAATTTCTATAAGCTAGAAAATTTCTATAAACAAGGTAAAATTCTATAAGCCAGGAAAATTTGTAGAAGTCAGGAAAATGTTTATACGCCAGGAAAATTTACGCCATAAGTCGGGAAAATTTCGATAAGTCAGGAAAATTTCCGGACGTCGGGAAAATTTCTAGAAGCGGGAAAATTTAAAAAAAAAAGGAAAATTTCTATGTCAGGAAAATTTCCATAAGTCCGGAAAATTTCTATAAGACAGGAAAATTTCTATACGTGAGGAAAATTTCTATACGTCAGGAAAAATCCATCAGTCGGGAAAATTACGATAAGTCAAGAAAATTTCCATAAGAGAGGAAAATTTCTATACGTCAGGAAAAATCCATAAGTCGGGAAAATTACGATAAGTCAGGAAACATTTCTATGTTAGGAAAATTTCCATAAGAGAGGAAAATTTCTATACGTCAGGAAAATTTCTATACGTCAGGAAAATTTCTATAAGTCAGGAAAATTTCTATACGCCAGGAAAAATCCATGTCGGGAAAATTTCTATAAGCTGGAAAATTTCTATAAGAAAGGAAATTTCTATAAGAAAGGAAAATTCCATAAGTCGGGAAAATTACGATAAGTCAGGAAAAATTTCTGTCAGGAAAATTTCCATACGTCGGGAAAATTTCTATAAGGAAAATTTCTATAAGCTAGGAAAATTTCTATAGATAAGGAAAATTTGTATAAGTCAGGAAAATGTTTATAAGCCAGGAAAATTTCTATACATTAGGAAAATTTCTATACGTCAGGGAAATTTGTATAGGACAGGAAAAATCCATAAGTCGGGAAAATTACGATAAGTCAGGAAAAATTTCTATAAGTCAGGAAAATTTTCACACGTCGGGAAAATTTCTATCAGCTGGAAAATTTCTATAAGGAAAATTTATTTACGTCAGGAAAAATTCTATAAGCCAGGAAAATTTCTATACGTGAGGAAAATTTCTCTTGGCCGCAAAAATTTCTATAAGTCAGCAAAAATCCATAAGTTCCGTACACTTAGATTGGTTGCAAATTTAATACATAATATGTAATTTTTGGGAACGGGAACTATGCGGGATTTCAGGACAATTAAAAAGTGATTTTGTATTTGTTTGCAATCCTCATCGCAGTCTACAACAGCCATAATTCCGTTAGAATCAGTCGCCATTTAAAAGCCTAACAGAACATCAACAATATCAACAATCCATACTTAATATTATAAATGCGAATAAATGCGATAGCGACATAGGCTACTTTTTACCCCGGGACATAGGATAGGTTTTATCCCGGAAATCCCACGGGAACGGAAACTATGCGGGTTTTTGTTTGAAAACGCGGGTGAAGCCGCGTGCGAAAAGCTAGTTATTAATAATTAAATCTTTTAAGTAAATTTTTAGTACTTTTATAATTGTGCCCTTAATTTTTGTAAAGGATTAGGTATCTCATTAGGTATCAAAACTGTTCTAACATAGATGCAACAATATTGATAATAAAATAAAAATATATACAATAATAGAACATATTATTATAAATAAAACAAAATATTTCAAACAGTTTCAACTATTTTTATTTTTTTTTAGCTTCAACAACTATGTTTTCATTTTAAAGCACAACCTACATAAATAATATTGTACATATTATGTAATATCTTAGTAATATTAGTGTTTAATTTATTTATCTTCAGTTGGAGGTGTCGTGTGTATTCTGATGCCATGCATCTCCGCTATTTCACTCTTGAGGGTATCTGTGACTAGGCGATGTTGCTTAACTCGTGAAAGACCTACAAATTCTTTTGCTTCAATACTAATCTGAAATATAATTGAATAATCAGTATCCGGCAGAAACAACAAATTGATTACTATTGATAGTTAATTTACAAATTGATTATTGTTTACATATCAAATTAGTAATTACTTTAACTGTCTGTATTTTCAGATTGGTATGAAATGTTACAATATATTTCCAACAAATCTATTCGTTTTTGTTTAATAAATAGGAAATGAAAGGAATATATTATATAAATGAATACCTCAAACATAGCTCCACAGCCACCAGAAATATCCTCAATGCTCACATATGTGATGCCCGGCATTGCTCGCTTTAGGACTTCCGTCAATTGCTGTTCTTTGGTCACGCTATGTTTCTCGAAAGCACTACCATTGCCGCCTACTGCACGTATCTAACGAAAGGTAAATGGTTATCAGGTCATTTTTATAATAATTATTGTTATCATTATTAACAACTAAAGATTACTTGTATTTAATATCCTATACACACACAATCTTTGATAATTAATATACTTACCAATTTTGTCCTAAATGGCTTTGTTGCTTGAAAAATCTGACGAAACATTTTGTTATTGATATTAGCGTAGCGTCCTTGAGAGTTGAGTTATCGAATAATCTTGTTATATCAGCTTATAAATCACACATCTTTCAACGATATATTAGTATATACACTATACTTTCTTATTATTAAATTTTACATAACAAATGCGCTAAATAACCTCAATCGCAATTTTTTGACTATCGAAAACAAAAATACACAAATGTCAACTGTCAAATAAATGCCGGATACAGATGATTACATAAAATGAAACTTTTTATTTATCTGTATCTGTACTTAAGCTCCATAAATTACTGTCCACTTATTTAAAAAAAATCTTCCTAGTAAGCACAGCTAGTAAGTTAGGATGACGCCCTAAGGAGTAAGGACGCCCTAATAGCTTATCCTCTTAATGCACAACACCAATTTAGATGAAATTTTAAATAGTTGGTGACTCAGAATGAAATTAAGGTTATTTTTTGGATATATCACTTAGGATTTTGTCTGTAACTTATTAAATGGCAATTTTTGTACGGAAATAAAACAGCAAGTTTCTGTTGGCATCGTTTTATATTATAATAAATGTTTGTATAGTCTATGCATAGAGACGGATGGTGCCGTCGGCGCAGGCGGCGATGAGCCAGGGCTGCGTGGGGTGGAAGCGCACCTCCAGCACGCACAGCTCGTCGCGCTTCTCGCCGCCGCGCAGCTGCTTCAGCGGGACCAGGAGCGGGTTTTGGAGCAGGTCGCTGGAGACATTATTTTAAAATATTAATATTGGCTGTCCAAGTTTACCAAATAAATGACTAACCTACATGTTATTTTACAATTTTGGTTAGTAAGGGATCTAGTTTATGGATTGTTTAATGTACGAGCGCACTAGGTTGGATCGAGGGGGGTATACTCACTTGTAGACCATGCCGTGCGAGACGACGATGTAGGGGTCGTCGCCGGCGGAGGCGAAGAGCGGGTAGCGCGCGCTGAAGGCCACGGAGCGCACGGCGCCCCCGTGCAGGCGCAGCGTCTGGTAGGGGCGCGCCGACAGCTCCAGGTCGAACCAGGCCAGCTTGCGGTCGTACGCGCCCACCAGCAGGTTGTCGCCGCGCGGGTGCGGCGCCAGGCAGCTCACCCACTGCGCGCCCGTCTCCAGCTTGCGCACGAGCTCCTGGCGCGCCAGGTCGTACACGCGCACGGCGCGCTGCGTGGCCACGAGCAGCTGCGGCCGCTGCGGGTGGAAGGCGGCGCACTGCACCAGCCCCTTGGCCGTGCGGAAGGGCAGCTGCGAGCGGCGCCGCGACAGCTGGTGCACGAGCACGGCGCGCGCCGCGCCCTCGCGCAGCGTCACCGCCACGTAGTCGCCGCGCGCGTGCCAGCTCACGTGCGCCACGGGCTGGAAGTGCCGCACGCACAGCCGCACGCCGCTGGCCCACTGCTGGTCGGTCACGGGCTCCCACGTTACGCACGACCGCGTGCGCTCGTCCACTGTTCACATATACATCAAATTCTGTTAGCCCATTAAACACTTTACAGTAATCTTAATATTCCATATATTAAGATTTGTGATGAGCGGGAAGTTGAATTTTGTGGTGTGAGTTGTGTAGGGTGATATAACGTGTGGTGTGTAAGTTGTGTCGTATTCTGACGTGCTGTGACGTGCTGCGACGTGTTGAGATGTGTTGTGTCGTGTTGTGACGTGCTGTGACGTGTTGTGTCGTGTTGAGACGTGTTGTGAGTCACGACAAATCTAATAAAAATATTTCTGTAGCCAAATTTTTGTCATTTTCGAAGCCTATTTTTTTTTTGGTAATACAACCGTAGGAAACTTATAGCATCTTAGGTTAGACAACCAGTCAGAGCCACGCTTGAGGCGTGGCACGAAAATTCGCGATGCACGTGAGTCTGACGTTGCCAGATACAATAAATTTGTTAAAATAATGCAGTATAAAATAATGCAATATAAATAGTACTTTATATTTTAATATTTTGGTCGGAACCGGGAGAACCGGGTTTTATACTATTCAGACCCGGTTCTCAAAATCATCAAAAAACCCGGGTTTACCCGGGTTTTTCGGAACCGGGTAAACCCGGGTGCATGCCCTAGTTGTGACGTGTTATGACGTGTTATTACGTGCTGTGACGTGTTGTGTCGTTGTGTGATGTGTTGTGACGTGTTGTGACATATTGTAACCACGCTACTGGCGAGCGCGTGGCGCCGCGCCGGGTGCACTCACTGACGACGTCGTGCGCGGGCGGCGCGTCGCGCAGCAGCAGGTCGGTGCGCGCGGCGGTGCGGTGCGCGCCCACGCCCGCGCCCGGGTTGAGCAGCAGCAGGCGCGCGCCCACCGCCGCCGCCACCAGGCTCAGCCCGCCGCTGGGCGTCCACAGCGCGCGCGACACGCCCTCCCCCCCCGAGCCCAGCTGCAGCGTGCGCAGGCACCGCCCCGTGCTCGTCTCCCACACTGCGCACACAATAACGTATCCGTAACATTGCCGCACAAAATGCGGAACACAATAGTTTATAGTTCTGTCGAAAACGTATGCATATAATATGCAATTTTTTAAATTTCAAAATTTTATTTTATAACAAACAATATTACAACCCAAATAAAATTTGACGACATTATGCAATATATCTTGAACTTTGCTTTATTTCTACACCTTTCTACAACAGTTCATACAACTACGATTCATTTTCATTTCATTTTCAATATGTATGATGTGCTCACAAATTTAGAGATAATGCAGCAAATGTTTCTTAGTGAATAGTTTTTAAGCCTTTTTATGTCAATCCAATTTGTGAACCAAATTTAAAAAAATAAAAGTGCACAAACCGCGCAGCGTGCCGTCATCCCCGCCCGACAGCACGTACTGCCCGCTGGGGTCGAAGTCCACCGCGCGCACGAGCCCGCTGTGCCCGCGCAGCTGCAGCACCTCGCCCGTGGGGAACGGCTGCAGGTCGCGCGGCGACGGCAGCTTCGGGACCAGGTCCTCCGCGTTTATCGTCAGCTATCAACAATAATATACTTGTTAGCCTTCACTCTAGGATTTGCAAAAAAAAAAATATTTTGACAAATATTAAGTTAAGCTAACACCTAGTTACGATTAGATTTTGAAGTAAAATCTAAATTATTTCGAAAAAAATAATATTTTTTTTAAATAGATTTAAAAAATTCTTATTTTTTGTGAAACTTTGACAATATCTAAACTATACACAATTTATAGTAAAAGACTTGGCATTAATACAGATGTTATTTAATATCTTGCACGCAACATCATCATTAGCCCAACATATAGTTTCCCAACACCACTCACCCGCATCTTGATGGCCCTGGGCGCCAGGTAGAGGTCGAGGCAGCGCAGGAAGCGCTCGCGCACGAAGCGCGGGTAGGCGGGCACCGCGCGCAGCGAGCCGTGCGCCTCAGGCAGGAACGTGTACTTGCGCTTCCACGGCGTCTCCGCCAGCTTGTCCCACTCTCTCATCTGAACATCATTTACTTGTTAGTTGCTAGTATATCCGTTGGGAATCGCCTTCAAAAAAGTAGGAGGTCCTCAATTCAGCCGGTATTATTTCTTATGTACTAAGGGCCGATTTTTCAATGCTTGGATAAAACTTATTCGTCGAATCCATACTAATATTATAAATGCGAAAGTAACTCTGTCTGTCTGTCTGTTACTCAATCACGCCTAAACTACAGAACCAATTTGCATGAAATTTGGTATGGAGATATTTTGATACCCGAGAAAGGACATAGGCTACCTTTTATTGCGAAATATGTACCACGGGCGAAGCCGGGGCGGACCTCTAGTAATATTATAAATGCGAAAGTGTGTTTATTTGTTTTAATGTGACATGGCCACGGGTAACTTTTGACAGCGGTGAAACGACTCATACTAATGCGAATTTAACATCAGGGGAATCCGCGGGCAAAGAAAAATAAGGTTTGGAAAATCCAAAAGTGAACGACTCATAATGCTCATTTATGAAATATAAAAAAAAAATATATATATAGATATACAGTCTTGTAGTTTTCGTTTTTTATTAATTGCAATTAAACGACACTGAATTAATTAATCATTCGCATGCAGTGACCTACAATCGTCGATTAGAATATTTAAAAAAAAATGTTGTGAGTGGGAATAGGTGGGTGGTTGGTAGTACTTTAATCAGTCGTAAAAATTTCTAATTTTAAGAAGATTAGAAAAATGATTTTAACGATAGTTAGGGAAATTTCGATTGACAGAAAAATTACAATTTCAGGAAAAATTTCTATAAGTCAGGAAAATTTCCACGTCGGGAAAATTTCTATAAAATTGAAAATTTCCATAAGAACGGAAAATTTCTACACGCCAGGAAAATTTCTATAAACAAGGAAAATTTCTATACGTCAGGAAAATTTCTAGACGTCAGGAAAATTTATATAGATAAGGAAAATTTTTATAAGTCAGGAAAATGTTTATAAGCCAGGAAAATTTCTATACACCAGGAAAATGTCTATACGTCACGAAAATTACTATCCGCCAGGAAAATGTCGATAAGACAGGAAAATTTCTATGCGTCGGTAAAATTTCTATAAGCCAGCAAAATTTCTATAAGTCCGGAAAATTTCTATACGTCAAGAAAATTTGTATTAGTCAGGAAAAATAATATACGCCAGGAAAAGTTCTTTACGTCAGGAAAAATTCTTTAAGCCAGGAAAATTTCTATACGTGAGGAAAATTTCTCTTTGCCGCAAAAATTTCTATAAGTCAGGAAAAATCCATAAGTCAGGAAAATTTCGATAAGACAGGAGAATTTCTATACGTCAGGAAAATTTCTCTTTGTGAGGAAAATTTCTATAAGTCAGGAAAATTTCGATAAGTCAATAAAAAATAATATTATAGATAAATTATGATAAAATACGTATCTCAAATTCAAACATTTATTTATTCAATTAGACTTCTTCTAGAAGCACTTCTAAACGTCATAGGTACATATTTATTTACCACCGATTCGGAAAGCAGTATCTACAGAGAAGAATCGGCAAGAAATTCCATAGTTGCTCTTTTTAATTATGTCAGTTTTCAATTTAATTTTATAAATTACATATAATAATTTATAGTGATATGCCAAAGAACTGTCCTGTGGTTTTTACGCGACAAATTTTCAATTTTATTTCTGTTTCTTGTGTCATAACAATGTCTATCTCTTACTTTTGTGTGTAAGTAAGCGTTATTGTGTACATATAAAATATTATTAAATATATACTGAGACGGTACAGTAAGGATACCAGTATTCTTAAAGAGATCTCTTAGTGAGTCTCGAGCACGCAAATTATATATAGAGCGTATGGCTCTTTTCTGTAATATAAAGGCCGTATATAAGGCATCCGTATTTAAGGCAATAGAAACGATTCAACTATAAATTTATAATATTTAAAAATGGTATGCATAATAAATAACTTTATATTTCGTGTTTCTCAGAAATAATTCAGAAGAGAACTTAATACAACGGTTCCGTGAGATGGGAGAGGATACGGAAAATTGCTCTAAACCGTTGTTACTTGTTAGGCGATTGTGAAGGTAATATTATTATTTATTTAATTAAGTATTTAATTTGATAGATAAATTAAAAAATTTAATCAGAGAGATAATGTAAAAAGCAGTTTTAATCCTACTAATATTATAAATGCGAAAGTTTGTGAGGATGTGTGTGTGTGTGTGTGTTTGTTACTCTTTCACGCAAATACTACTGAACCGATTACAATGAAATTTAGCACACATATAGAAGGTAACTTGGATTAACACATAGGGTAGGTTTTATCCCGGAAATCCCACGGGAATGGGAACTATGCGGGTTTTCCTTTGAAAATGCGGGCGAAGCCGCGGGCGGAAAGCTATTGTGCATATATTAGCATATTTATGTTCGAAATGAAAAGATTACAAATTACACTACTACAAATAAAATTGTGTGTATGTGTGTGCGCACCTCCTTCTTGTCGAGCAGGTACTCGGGCGGCGGGTTGTAGCTCTCGGCGTGCGCGGGCAGCGCGCGGCGCGGCGCGGGGATGGGCCGCGCGCCGCCGCGGGGCGAGCCGTCCGCGGCCGAGCCCCACAGGTCGTAGAACTTCTTCTCCTGCACAATGATACACGATGATTTACAATATGTTTACAAAAACATTTTTCGATTCGGAACCGGACCAAAAATATCTATTTCAGTTTACATGATGTCTAATGTTACGTAAAGTGGCACATACCCGCTTGCCCTTGCGCTCGTGCGCGATCTGGCGGCGCGTCTTGGCCCAGCCCATCTTGAGCGCGTGCACGAGGCGCGCCACGTGCAGCTGCTCGTCGCGCGACGGCAGGAACGAGCGCTTGTGCTCGGGGAACGCGCGCAGCGGCGTCGCCAGCACCTCGCGCGAGAACCACTCCACCCACGGCTGTAACACGTTTACGATCAGACGTACCACATATTTAGCTCACTTTTAAATATAGAACATTTAGTTCAAAATATTAGTAAAAGTGAATAAAAAAAAAAAAATAATTAAAAGTGGTATTTTAATTGTTGCATGCACAATTGATATTTAACCTATTTTTGCTACACCTATTCAAGTCAATTTTTGAGAAAAATTTATAACATACTATTGTTGCTTGTAATAGTAAAATATATATCTATATTTTTTCGTTTGTTATCAATAAATGTTAAATTTATTGATTTCATTTTATTTTAAAATAAAAATTATCCTAAATAGATCAATTTTAAATAGTTTCGAACTGGTTGTTTACTTTATCTTACCTTATTTAATTGAATTTCAAAACCTAAGAAAGAAAACTACCGTACTTAACACTAATAAATACCCCTGCTAAGATAAAAATGACTCTCTACCTCATATTCATCATGTGTTTCTGACGGTATATTACTCTTCCGTATTCTCTCAATGAGTTTCAAATCATCCTTTGACAATATGACATCTTGCCCCGTAGCAGGGTCCTTTACAGTCCGCCAAAATTCTGGATCTTCACATTTTCTGTAAATTTGAATGATATAATATGGAACTGATTAGCAACTCTTTTAAAAATGCAATAACAAAGTTTAAGGAAAAAAAGACATACTTGAGGAACTCATCAATCTGGTCGCGTTGTGGGGGCTTGGCTATCCGTCGGCCGTCCAGGTCATAGCCTATGTGTGGGTACTCATTGTACCACCACATGGGCACATCTCCTGCCGTGTTCACTCGGTCCTCTTCGTCTGATGTGTCGCCCGACTCATACTCATCTGAAAATAAGTATACAATTACTGATTTGATGATGGTATTCAATATTTATCTTATTAATTACTAGCTGCGCTCCGCGGTTTTACCCGTGTGGCTCTGCTCCTGTTGATCTTAGCATGATGATATATAGCCGCCTTCCTCAATGAATAGGAATCTAACACCGAAATAATTTTCAAATCGGACCAGTAGTTCGTGATATTAGCGTTAGTAAGTCATAAATAAAATATCTTGTAGTTCCTAATACATTACCTTTTTTCTGCACTGGCTCTGTTGTGACAGTGGCTTCACTAATCTTATTAGCTAGCAGGTCTACACTATCCTCAGTCTTCTTACTCCCTTTTTTCACTACTTTTTTAGGAGTAACTTTTCTTCTGTCTTTTACTTTAGTATTTTTACTAGTGTCGGAGCTTGCACCTGACGGTACATTCCCCGCTGACTCCGCTCCACTGTCTGGACTGACATCCTCGGAGGATTCTGTATTTTCTTCACTATCTTCACTTGATTTGTCTTCTTCTGAATCTGTCAAATCCTGGCATGAGAAATTAAAACGTTATTCATTAGTAACTGTAATGTTGTTTGTTACTCTTTCACGCAAAGACTACTGAACCGATTACAATGAAATTTAGCACACATATAGAGGATAGGTTTTATCCCGGAAATCGCATGGGAATGGGGACTATGTATATGCGGGTTTTTCTTTGTAAAAGCAGGCGGAAAGCTAGTATATTATAATATATACTTACAGATAAATTGTCGGCCGATTGATCATCATCATCATCATCATCATCATCATCTAGAACTGAGTCCGCACTATCTTCAAACATTACTTTCTAAAAATGAGAAATTGAATTATTAAAAAAATTGACATAGTGTTAAGTATAAACCTTATATTATAACAAACAAGACCTATACAAGAACTTTATGAATTATTTTTAAAAGTAATTTAGTTTTGTAAAGATCTTACATCTTGTTCTACATCAGAGTCAGCTTCTTGCTCCTGCTCTGAATCTGTTGCATCATCTCCATGATCCAAATCTCCTTTTATTAAGTCTTCATCAGTGTCTGAAGCATTGTCTTCCTGCAAAACGTTAGCAATTAAACACAATGAGACCTAATAACAAGAGTTAAAGTAGAGAGAAGATTGAGTTCTTACTTCTGCATTTTTATTAACAATGGAACTTTTGTTTCCTTCACCAGTCTCTATTTTTCTTTTTAACAAACCAGCACGAAAAGGTGGCATTTTGATATACACTTATATTAAAACCACCTGTTTAAAGTTTTAAAAACACGTGTGTACCAAACTACATTATTTGAAATCAAAATAATAGTAACAAGTGACAACTGACAGCAGACATCTATCAGATAATTTATCTGACTTAAGAGGACATATGCACATTTACAACATATTAATGATAATGCTGCGCCTAGACTAGTAAAATTGAATGTTACATTTTTCACAAGATTTTTCAACATAATTAATAATGTATTCTGTGTATGATGATGATGCAACATAAATAATGTAATGTATTCTTTCGTCCTGAGTCTTTTCATCTTTCTCGCAGGCAAATTGTATAATCTCACCGCTTGCAAATGTTCGGCATTTTGTAAAATGCTGAGGATTTACTTTTTTCAAAATTCTACAAAAAGACGGTCACGAGCTGACGGCTTATTTCTATTTTGTTTTAAAAACACGAACCTAACACCCAACCCCACTATCCAAACCAAAAATTTCTGATTACGAATTCTCGACATATATCAAAATGCCGCGCGTTTGTAAACGGTGACATTGCCTCCGACCAAGAAGCTTATATCTTATACACTGGAGATTGCACTATGACCATTAACTTGTCACAAGAAAATATAACCTTGAATGACGTCAGTGTTGTTTTTTGTCTCTTTCTGTGGGTGACCACACTGGTTTGTATATTCAGGATTTTTCGAAATAGAAAAAACTAAAAATCATGGTCTATAAATAATAACGACATATATTTTTAACAGTATTTTTATTATAATTACTGGTCAACTTACAAGAATTATCACCTTTATACGACATACAATTTTAATGGGGATGGCAAGATAAAACTAATCTCAGATGGCGCTGCGTACGGTTGTTCTTAATGGCGTCAGTTTGACAATCTTGAAGCGTGTAAACAAAGCAAAAAAAACACATTCTGGGGAGACTACTGTCGATTATTCGACAACATGGATGCGAAACTGTATGCTACTTGGAGCGTGCTTGAACTCAAAGCTGAGTTAAAGAGAAGAGGGGCCTCTGTAAAAGGAAGAAAAGCTGATTTAGTTTAACTTTAATGGAACCCTCTATTGTACTTCCACCACTGGAGATGTACCATGACATAAATAGTAACTCTTTGTTACCACCAATTGAAAGACAATTTATTAGATATTATTTTGAAAGGTAAATCTATAATTATTAATGGTTTTAATTTATTGTGATGATTGTTGCTATTTTACAAGAATACTAAAGTTTTCTGTAATTTTGCAGATTCAACAAAAAAACCGATGCGTCAGAGAAATTATATGAAGCCAGATTCCTCTTATTGATAAGATCTGCATTTGTCGGTGGATACTTCTATATAAAAGGATTTGTCCAGAAGACAATGAAAAAACTTTCTTATCAAGTTGACATCAAGATAGATGACCAGGGTGGTATTGAGGAATGTCATTGTGAATGTCCTGCCGGAGCAGGTACTGAAGCACACTGCAAACATGTTGGTGTGGTATTATTTGCTATACTGCATATGCGCAAAGATAAAATAATATTAATAACAGAGTCACAAACGCAGCAACTCCAAACGTTCCACAGACCAAAAAGAATATTTACAGGAACTCCAGTTAAGGCTCAAAATCTTGTGAAACGAAGATACAGCAAAAATGTTATTTTTGAGGCATATCCTATGAATTCTATAGATAAAATAGCCTATAATAACAGAATTCGAAACCTTGTTCTGAATTTGAACTCTAACATGCCAATGAAACAACTGTATGGACCTGCTAACCCCATTGCGGTTATACAAGATCATGATTATTTAAAAGATACTTCAGATGTGATGCTTTTGAAAAGCCTAAATTTATTAGAAATTACTGCAGATCAAATAAGAGAAATAGAAAACGAAACAAGAAATCAAAATTCTAACTGTCTTTGGTATGAATATCGTAGTTGTAGGATAACAGCCAGTGTTTTTCATACTGTTTGTAATCTAAGAGCACAATCTTTAGAATCATTTGCAAAACAGTTACTCAAACAAAAAAAATTTTCATCCCGAGCCACAGCGCATGGTCTAATAAATGAACCAAATGCACTGAAGAAATATTCAGAAACATATGGGCTGGTTCCTGTGCAGTGTGGCATGTTTATATCAAAAGATAGGCCCTACCTAAGTGCCTCACCAGATGCCTTACTTGGCGAAGATACTGTTTTGGAAATAAAATGCCCATATGTAAGCAGAAACAGGCTTATTAGTCCTGAAACTGTACCATACATTCAGACTCAAAATGGAGAACTGTTATTAAAAAAAACCTGTCCATATTATTTTCAGGTACAAGGACAAATGTATTGCAGTGGCAGAAAATTCTGCAATTTTATTATACATACTTTTAAAGACATGAAAGTAATTTATATTGAAAAAGATGAATGTATTCCTAAAAGACATGTTACTAAAATTAGATTATTTTTTCAATAATTATGTGAAGCCTGAAATCATAAATAAATATTTATATAAAGATTATTATAATAAAATAAAAACAGCTAAAATTTATTTATGAGTTTTATTTTATTTTACAATGCACTCTCGGAAATTACACAACATTAAACATATAAAAAATATTTTCGAAGCTAACGGCACATAGTAAGCATTAAGGTCATTTTTTAATATCTTATATGTCTTGGTTAATCCAATTAAGCGCTCTATATGTACACGTTGTGAGGCTATTTTCCTGTCATGTAAAAGAGCAAGACCTGGCAATTGAGCTTTCCCACGTAAGAAACTAGGTATATTTATACCAATATTTTTGGATGCAAATAGGTCCTGAACATTAAAGCCTCGGTCTGCCATTATACTATCTCCTTCATCGCACAATTTCATCAGCTTGCTTCTCTCAATCATTTGCCGATCACTAATTGAGCCACCAAAGCCCTCAGAACAATAGGATAACAATCCTCCAGGGGTAGATCCCACTAAAAACTTTATTGTATTTTTATTTTTATAATTGCTAAAAGTAATTTGCTGTGATTTTGGGTCACTTGGTTTTGTGATGGGTATCTCTGTGCAGTCTATAATCACCCTTGTTGGCATTTTGTTTTCTTTATACTCTGCTGGCATGTAAAAATGAACAAGGTCTCTTTGAGGCCAAATGTCTATCATTGACCATAAGTCATTGACGAAGTTCACCCACGTGATGAAAATGTTTGAAACTTGTGTCTTACTGATACCAAACATTTTCGAAAGTTCAAGATCAGTACTTGCTCTTCGAAGTTTTATCAGCATCATAAGAAACTGATCTTCAGTTGAAACTCCACATACCCCACTCCACCTGTATTTAAGATGATTTGCCATTGGCAGTAATGTTGATAGAACAAATTGAAATCTTTCATAATTTTCTAAGCCAGTGTAAAACTTTACTGATTCTTCATCGCTTAGTAAAATATCTGCTGAAAAAAGAGACAGCATTGTGGCAGTCTGAGTAGCAACTGATGATTGTTTATTTTGATTAACATTGTCACCACAATCAACAGGTGGATCAAGGGAAGAAATTTCTAACTCTCTTTGATATTCCATTATATATTGTGGATCTTGAGAAGTCGATGGCTGTGGGCCTGTAGATGTTGAAGGCTGTGGGTCACTTGAAGTAGATGGATGTTCACTTGATTGCTGTTGAAAAAGATCCTTTTGAAGGTTCCTTTTTGCATGTCTTTCGTCTCTTGCACAAGCACTGGCTGATATTTTTTTTTGGTTCCATGAAAATAGACTCGGTACTGCATCTTTCTTTAAAAACTTGTGTGCACAAGGCAAACCTAAAAACAAGATGAACAATTATTATGTTTTTTTTTTTGACATTATGTAATGTTATTAATTTAGGTTTACAGAGGCTATCTTAAATGAAAGAACTAACGTTTATAACACTCACCTGTAGTCACACTTAATGATTGATAGTCATTTTCATGAAAATGATCTCGACATAACCTCGTCGTTTTTTTAGGCTCAAAGTTTTTAATCCTTACGGCAGCTATCCACTTTCTTCTTATAGTAGGATTTATTGGGAATTTGTGAATGCCAACGTTTTTACACCCAATTACACAACATTTAGTCATTTTGATGATATTTGTGAAGAAATTCTATAAGATGCTATACAATTTGACAGATACTTTGGAACAATCGTATACAGCGCCACTTTGACAGTTGTCTTCCCCATTGGTAGAGAATGATAGTTTTAAATAACGCTTGATAACTTTTGGCTACAAAGCCTAACCGATATACATCATTAACATCCTTTGTAAATAGAGGAAAGTTGTGTTTTGCATCAGATGCTGTTTACCAAATTGTAAGTTACTCAGATCTTCTTTTTATACGCGTTGCTTCGACGGGTCAACTTCAAGCCAAAAACATCAAATTAAAACTGTTTATAGAAGTATTTTTTTTCTGGGTCGTAATCCTCAGTAATTTTACCCTTGATAGGCACATATATTTCTTTTTACTTCATTTTTTGGAAAGCTGAAATACGTAAAACAAAAAAATATTAGGTTAAAAAGTATAAATTTCAATGTAAAAAAGAACAAACCACAATATGTGAGTGCAATACCGATGTCGTGTGTTGTTTCATTACTAAGTAGTATAAATTTTTTTAAAATGGTGTTCTAAATGTTCATCATAATATTGTTTAGCAATATATTATTATCATCGCTATCCGTAAAAACCCATCATCATGGTTAACTTACTTGTTAAATTTGTTTGTTGAAAACTTGTTGAAAAATGATGAAAGTATTAGGAAAAGAACTTATTTAACATGATTGCTTAGTAAAATGATGATAAATTTGACGATTTTTGCCATTAAAATGATTCTTAACAGGTAAATGCATGAGTATTGAGGAATATTGTAAATAACGTAAATATACACTTGCCTGTGAAATTATAGGCCAGAATTTGGTGTCCAAGAACTTCTGCAATTTTTCACAATGCAATACATTATTAATATTCGGAAAATATTTATTAAATACGCAACAATATTAACTTAAATATTCGAAGCGACGCAATTTTTTTGACACTTATGCCATATTGTAATGTAGCACAGTTTTTACTAACACAGATACCGGAGTTCCTCCTATTTTTATTGTATAATTTTTCAAATAAGTTTATGATATTAACTTTATGTGTAACTTTATGTGTTATTTTGCTGAATAAATGAATTATGAATTATGAATTATGAATTAATTGTCAAAGTGAGAGTTGCTACAATTTTATTATGGTAACTACCCATAATCAGGGAGTATCGCTTTTTAATAATTGGTTCAGATATTTATTTTATTTAGCATAAATAATAATTGTCTCATCCGACAATGCTTCTGAATGACGTTGTTGGCAATTTATCAACAAACTCATGTACAAAAACTAACCTTTTGCACAGAATATTACAGCATACATAGTAGCCTTGGGAAAACTTCGTATTAACAGTGGCAATACCAAGTTAGGTGTGAAAGTGATAGAACACAACAATTTTCTTGTTACACGTCAAATGTTCATACCGAAATCTCCAGTGTATAAGATATAAGCTTCTTGCCTCCGACATATTATACATACTTTATGGTGACATCGGTGTTTTTTGTTTTGTTTTGTGGTTTTAATCGAGGTTAAGGGCGTATTCAGAAAGAAAGCTTGAAACTTATAAGCGCTTATCGGCGCTTGTCATGTTCATATATTTTCCTGCGCGGGTTACCAGCGCTGACATGCGCCGATAAGCGCTTATAAGCGCTTACAAGTTTCAAGCTTTCTTTCTGAATACGCCCTAAGCCTTGGTTAAGCCCAAGAAGCTTATATCTAATACACTGGAGATTGCACTATGACCATTAACTTGTAACAAGAAAATAAGACCTTGAATGACGTCAGTGTTGTTTTTTGTCTCTTTCTGTGGAGTGACCAAGCTGGTTTGTATATTCAGGATTTTTCGAAATAGAAAAAACTAAAAATCATGGTCTATAAATAAGGGAACTATATTTTCTATCACCAAAATTTATATTTGTCATCAAGTTGTATCACCTAATAAATAGATCTATCACCACGAAATATTTTCGTTCTCAGATAAACAAAAATTGTTCCCAGGTATTAATTATCAAATTAATGTTAATATATGTGTAAAATAAGAGATCGATAACCAATAAAATTATATTGCATTACATGAATATGAACTTCGTTCTTATAATAACAGTTTTGTTACTTAAATAATAGCTCTGTGCTCAGAATGGTAGATCTGTCACCAAATAAATCGATTATCGATCCCTGACTGCGACTCCTTTTTATTTGATATTTTGTCACCAATACAGTAGTGACATTTTATTTCGTTCAGATATTAAATTAATAGTATTCGTTACCAATTTAATACATCAATTTATAATTTTAATGAAAAAATGATCAAAGGGGCGGAGACAAATTGGCGCGACGAGCTATTCAGTGGTTATTATTTTTAAGAATAAATATTGATTATTTTAACTTTAATTAAGTGTTTTATCTACTATTCTGCTAGCCATAAGCCAGCTATTTTAAACCAGCGCTGATTGTTCAGTGGTAATTATTTTAAACAATAAATATTGATTATTTTGACTTTAATTGTTTTATTTACTACTCTGCTAAAAATTTTATTTCAATATAATTTATACTACCAGTGGAAATTTAAAACCTTGGGAGTCTAGTTAAGTAGCAGAATCTTTTGGTTGAAACGATGATGACAACCCTAATTTTTTAGCAATTTTCTAGTAACATAATATGATTTATTGGTGATCTCTTTAAATTAGTTTGCTTAAATACTTATACACACCTATTATAATACACACAAAAACATTTATTTGGTACTAGACCTTATATCTCAGGATTTTAGGTGATTTATTGTGGAACTGATTTTGCATTGTTTGGTGACTACATTTTGGTGACAGATCTACTATTTTGAGGACAAACCCTATTATTTAAGAAACACAAAACTAATTAAATTGGTGATAGCTTAAATGATACCCTATAAATAATAACGACATATATATTTTTAACAGTATTTATATTATAATATTACTGGTCATACTTTATAGGTACATACAATTTTAATTGGTATAGAATGATAGTTTTAAATAACTTTTGGCTACAAAGCTTGGATATGAACCAATATATAGCATTAATATCCTTTGTAAATAGAGGAAAGTTGTGTTTTGCATCAGATGCTGTTTACCAAATTGTAAGCTACTCAGATCTTCTTTTTAACCGCGTTGCTTCGACGGGTAGATTTCAAGCCAAAAATAATCATCAAAGAAAAACTGTTTCAAATTTGTTTATTGAAAACTTGTTGAACAAGTCAATAACTGCGTTAAAAACAAGCGACTTCAAACTTGCACTTGCAACATTTACAAATACAGACAAAAATGCTCATAAAATAAAAACTACTGGGCCTATCCGAATAAAATTTTTATGGGACCAATTCGACACCATCCCGCATCGAACAAAAAAAGAATCACGTAAATCGGTTCAGAAACCACGGAGTAATCGGTGTACATACATAAAAAAAAAGAACATACCGGCCGAATTGATAACCTCCTCCTTTTTTTTGAAGTCGGTTAAAAATGATAAAGTATTAGGAAAATAACAAATTTTACATGAGTGCTTACTAAAATGATGCAAAATTTTACAATGTTTGCCATTGTAATGATTCTAAACAGGTAAAAGCAGGAGTATTGAGGAATGTTGTAAATAATGTAAATATACACTTGCCTGTGAAATTCTATGCCAGAGTTTGGTGTCCAAAGGGCGAGGCCACAACACTGCGTTGCGGCGTAGATTTTTACGACGCGACGCCGCAACGCAGTGTTGTGGCCTCGCCCAAACACTTCTGCAATTTTGTACAATACAATGCATTCTTTATATTTGGAAAATATTTATTAAATAAGCAACAATTTTAACTTAAATATTCGAAGCGACGCAATTTTTTGACACACATGCCATATTGACAAATTGAGAGTTTCTACAATTTTTTTATGGTGACTACCCATAATCAGGGAGTATCGCTTTATAATAATTGGTTCAGATTCTTATTTTATTTAGCATAAATAATAATTGTCTCATCCAACAATGCTTCTGAATGACGTTGTTGGCAATTTATCAACAAACTCATGTACAAAAACTAACCTTTTGCACAGAATATTACAGCATACATAGTAGCCTTGGGAAAACTTCGTATTAACAGTGGCAATACCAAGTTAGGTGTGAAAGTGATAAAAAACAACAACTGGGGCCTGGGCAATATTTTCTTGTTACACGATAATGTTCATACCGAAATCTCCAGTGTGTTAGATATAAGCTTCTTGGTTAAGCCCATATTACTTGCTCTATGGTTAAGCCGAGATATAGAACTGTAGTCTGTAGAAGATTTTTAGCATTACTTGCTCCGTGACTTTTAGTAACTTAAAATAAATTATTTAAAAAATGAACAACATGCTCCCATATTTACCAGTTTCTTCCAATTTTTCCCCGGTCACAGATATAAAAATATTCTTTTGACATTTTGATTTACCATTTATAATTTCTGTCATAACGTCATTTTGGCGTTTCAAATGCTTTTGCTGTATAATCTGTATTTTATTTGTATTTTGATACATGAGCATCGTAAAGTAAACGTAATCCGTGAACGCTTTCGCTTTACCGCGCGATACTTGTTGTTCTAGTGGTACAGCACAAAGATAACGTTTTTTAGTTTAGTGCCGTTACATTTCGCGCATTTAAAAAAAATATTGAAATAAATATATATTATGTATTAATTATTTTTTGAACGTAAAGTACTAGTACTTGAAATATTGTACACGTTATTTTTAACCACTAACATTCTTTAGCACAGTGCTATGATCGGATTGTTATTTTCGGTTGTGCCGGACGCGATTGACTGTTTTGAGATTCAAATTTTATGAATCGGGTTTACAAATAATGTGCTGTGATTAAAAAAAATTGATACGTAAATAAATAAGATCAGAGTAATACATAAATGAATTGTCTGAAAAATGATCGGATAAGATCTTTTAGTTAAGTGTTTATAAGTGCGCGAAGATGTCTGGATCTGGAGCGACGACGCCGACGGCGCCGGAGCCGCCTCTGGACGAGCGCGATCTGGAGCCTCGCACGCCCATGAAGAGACTCGGCTCCACAAGAAAGCTCGCTGCTTTTAACAGTAAGCTCATTTCAAAGTTTATATATTTTGTAAAGCTTTTTAACCAGAGCTTGCATTCCATAAAGTGGAAATCTTGTTCACGTTGAAATTGTATATGAATTTGTATAGAGTTGTTTTATTATATGCATACAGCATAATGGACAAAGTTTCTTGGTATTAAACAACTCCAATAATTTGATAGTTGTTAAATCGGTTTTGGATCCAAGTGGCCACTAGACCAGTATGTTAGGTGCATGTATATTTTACGTGATACTAAACATTGTGGTTTAATGGAACATTTGATAGTCAATAGAGAATGGGGTCACTGACACTGTGGTCTGTATTGGAATGGTAGTTTCCTCATCCTGGTTCAACAACCCTCATATTGGAAACTGAATCATTATGTCCCATATACACATGGATAAGCCTATTTTTAAAACTCTTGAATAGGATTGTATGTAGTTTTTATTTTACACTTTTTTGTAACTTTATAATTAATTACTTAACTAATTTTTATTAACACACATGCAATTTCATATTTTAAACTATCAAAAACAACTTCTCTAAATTTCATGAACTAGCTTAACCCATTGACCACCGAGCGGCCCGATCGGGCCGAGACACAATAGATTTTCTATTGTGTCTGTGATCCGAGGACTGACGGATTAATAGATAGTTGTTTATCATAAAAATTTCAGCTACAAAAGATAAAGGCATTTATTATTATTTCATAGGTTTTACATAAATTTATCAAAGTGCCAACAATGACTGATGCAATGATAAGGAGTCGAGATAATTTAGATCAGTACAACTATTGAGTGTGAGGAAGTAGATCCTATTGAACTGAGGCTGGAAATTTTAGTTATTTATTAATGAAGTATTAAAATATTAAAGTGTTTACTAATTATTATCTATGTGGGAGTGATCCTGAAGGCATGGTGCGCAGCAGTGAGTAAGCTCTAAAACCTAAATGATAAACATGTCACCAACACCGTATCCTTGGCCCTAATCACACTAATATTTGCCCCAGTTTCAATTACAGTGAGTGCCTTATCACTTGCATATTTATGTGTAATTAAAGCATACACATTCACACTGTTCATACAAAATGTTTGACTAAAATTGAATCTTACTATCGTCTTACAAAATTGGAAAACAATTGGGTTCAATATTTATTTACCTCAGTTAGGTACCTATGTACAACACGATGAAGAATTGTATTGAATCATGGATATATTTAATTGTTGTGTAATTATGTGTAAATAATCACTATGTGTGTACTTATGATGGAATTATCAATTTGTTATAGTTATTCATAGGTTTCTATAATTTACAATGCACACCAAGTACCAACTCAGTTATTAATATTCTAATAACTTTGACAATTTATCTCCTGTACTTTATGATTTTATTACTTTTTTTTAATTTTCATATGGTTTAGAATTAAACTTTTCATAATATAAGGTAACTATTAGTCTTTTTGTATACCATAATGATAACAATAATAAATGAATAGATCAAACAAGATTTGAATGTAAACAGAAGTTGGCATGGATGGAATATGTTTATTATTATATTATTATGGTGAAGTGGTATCGCGAGTTCGGTTCCGCGTACATGATATTTCGCATCTGGCGCCTTATTTGCGTGCTGCTTGCGTTCCCTCCCCGCGCCGCTCGCCCCGCTCCCCGAACCCCTTACTACCGCTGCTTGCCTGCCTCTGCCCTTCACTGATGACTGTGATTATGTTCATACTTCATATTGTATAATCGTTTGTTCAGTTTTTACCTTTATTCTTACGAAACTTAATTTAATTGTAAACCATATCTCTACTTAACCTAGTGTTTATAGGATTGTGTTGATTCAACGACGTTGATTGCACACAAAGGCCAAAGTTCAAATTAGTATAATTTAAATAAAAAAGCAACATATAATTAAATTTACCTAGTATGAAAGCAATTAACATGATTGTCATGAGCTCTATTAGTGTAATGTAATAACGCGCTGAATGTGGAATGAATCGGGTGGTGCGGCCACCGGGGCTATTGTCTTGCAACGCGATGTCAAATGAATATTTCCGACGTATGGAGCGTTTCCTCCCGGAGCGGTGTGGTAATGAATAAATGATGTAATGTTGTGTGGAGCATGCGTGGAGTCACGCGAGCTGTCTCCACCCCACGGTCCCACGCCGTGACGTCGGGCCCCACGCCCCACGCGCCGTATAATGGCTGGCGTCCACTAGGCGGATCGGGCCGGGATCTTAGATACGGTTGAAACACTTAAGATTCAGATAAACGAAAGTGAGCAAGCACAATTACTAAACGATTTAGAAATTTCGGGCGTGCCAGAGAGTGCGTCTGAAAATCCATCACACCTGATCATGACTCTTTCGCAAAAACTAGGCATAAATGTCGACGAGCAAGATATCATGAGCGCCCATCGTGCAGGAGGTAGGCGCGATCGCACATCCGATGCGGACGGCCACGGCGCCACCTCCGCCCCCGCACGTCCTAGACCTCTTGTTGTGCGTTTCGTGCGGCGCAGCTTGCGCGACGAACTATTGAAGGCAGCACGGGTACGACGCGGGGCAGACACATCCGGGACCGATATACCAGGAGAGATCAGGCGGTTTTATGTAAACGAACGTTTGACCTCCATTAATCGGCGCCTATTTTACCTTGCTAGGGAAGAAGCGAATATTAAGAATTGGCGCTTCATATGGACGCGAGGTGGACGCATTTTTGTGAGACGCGATGCGAAATCGTCATCCCATTGGATACGGTCTGAAACTGAACTGCGCAAGGTTTTTTCCTCGTTTTCCAATTAGATTGTTCTATTGTAATTGAAAAACATGTAATAGATGTTAAAATATTATGTATTACTTTTATTTATTTAAGTAAAACAATTAGAAGAGTGTTATTTTACTGTCTATATATTTTTAAATTTAGTTTTTGTAATCACACATTTTGTACACAAAATTATTTTGGTATTTTTAAAATTGAGTTTACATGCCATATTCGGTATCTTAACTTAGAAACTTTGATTGGAAACTTGTATAATGTTGTGCCCTCATGTAACAATTCATTCAATTACAATGTTTGTCATTCTTACTCACCTCGTTGTCATAGTTTAATCGTCTGTAGCGTAATATGTGTGGTTGTGTGCCGGTTTGCCTTTATGAAAGCCCCCCCAAATACTCTCAATAAATATATTTGTATTTCACCCGTGTGTATAAATATTGAAAATGCGGTTTTAAAAGTATTATATTTATGTATTGTTTATTACATCTTAGTTACATTTATATATCTGTATTTATTTAATGATGAATGGGAATAATTTGAAGATTGGTTTTCTTAATCCGGGCTCACTGGGAACGGGGCATGAGGAGTTTATCGTCGCAGTAGAGCGGCATAATGTAGATATTTTAGCACTTAATGAGACCTGGCTGCGTGCGGGAGAGGAGGGGCGAGCGCCGCGAGTGCCTGGCTATCGACTCAAACACATCCCTCGACCAGCTTCTATACGAAGTCGGGGTGGAGGAGTTGGGTTTTACATCAAGCGAGGTCTAGCGGTCGCCTTGGCGTCTTTCCAAACTATACAAGGCCAGTACGCAACGGTGTGAAACTAATCACGTATAGTTTGGAAATAACTTTTTCACAAAGTTCTTCCAATCTATACAACAGCAGTACGCAAGTACTCGCGTATACTTTGTAGTGAAGTAAGTAAGAATAGCGCTCCAAAATATACAACGCCAGTACGCATGCGGACTAATCGTGTATGTTTCGGAGTAAGCGCGCCGTCTTTCCATTGCTCGCGCTTATATTATTGAATTGCTGTTTTGAAATCTATTATTAAAATGCATGTGTATTGTGTATGTAATGTTGCGTACTGATCGTATTTTTTTTGTATCGAGGATGCTTGTGTCTTTGTTCCCGACTATACTGCACGACTTACAATTGACAATAGTGCTAAAATGTAAGAATCTAATAAGTCCAGAAGAAGACGGTTGCGAGGCGACGGCAATTTTTGTGTAGTTAAAAAAAACACGAACCTAACCTAACCCATAGGTAACCCTTATTATATACCTATCTGTTACCTATTTATTTTTCTAAGCTCACCTAATAATATTTTTATTCCATATTTTACTGAATCAATCAAGAAGAATAAAAGTAGATAGATATAGCTTTACAAGTCTTTGATTGCCTACGCCTATTTATTATTTCGCTCAAGCGTAAGTGGTGTAGTAGGTATATTTAGTTATATTTTGCGTACTGATCGTGTATAGTTTGGAACGAAGAAGCAAGCATCCGTGTTACAAAGTATACACGATCAGTACGCAAACTTCGTGTATATTTTGTAATAACAAACTTAAAAACAGCATTACAAAGTATACACGAGCAGTTTCCTATGGTTGCGTTCTGGCTATGTATAGTTTGTAAATACGCGTCGCCTTGCTCTCCCATCCCCCCAATGATCTTGTGGAACAGATGTGGATTAAGTTGGCTGTCCGGGGCAAGATCCTTGCTATTGGTACTGCCTATAGACCGCCTTGGTTGGATTGCGATACATTTTTTGACGCTATCAGCGAATCTCTGGCCTCGTTTGTGTGGTCTGATAGTGTTATATTATTGGGAGATTTTAATATTAATTTTTTAAATAAACAGCCAATGCAAAAAAGTTAATGCATTTTTTAGAAACTATGAATATAAGTCAGTACGTAACAGAACCTACTCATTACATTGACGAAACACAAACACTACTGGACCTAGTTTGTAGTAACTCTCCGATAAAAGAAGTGCTTGTTGACTATATTCCGAATCTCAGTCATCACGCTTTTATCTGTTCTGTTGTGAATGTCAAAAAGGAGAAGGCGGTACCCAGATGGATCACCTTCAGACCTCTTAAGGATATAGACTTTGCGGAGTTCAATCAATTCGTTTCTAATATAAATCTGGATTTCATGCGCAATCTGTCAAATGTCAATGAGATGGTAAATGCCTTAACAAACTTAACGCTTACCATTTTTGATTACTTTGCTCCGAATAAAACAAAATATATAAAAGAGAAAAGCTATCCCTGGATAACATATAATATTAAACTGATGATGAGGAGACGGGATGAAGCACATGCTAGGGCAAGACAAAGCGCTGAGCATAGACCCTATTACATTGAGCTAAAGAAATATGTAAAAGAGGCCATCGTGAGAGAAAAAAATGCATATTTTGATAAGTACATTAACTCAAATTTTGATCATCCCAGAATTCTATGGAAGCACATAAGAGATCAAGTAACTCTCAAGGAAGGCAAAGACGCTGATTTGCCATTAAATATCAGTAATCCTGAGGAAATTAATACTCATTTCCTTAATGTGCCGGGAAATTGCGACATTCAACGGAGTAACTATAATTGATAATTTCATTGTAAAGCGCTATCGGGACAGTGATACGATGTTTCAGTTTACAAATGTATCTGAAGAAAACGTTATGCAAACATTGAAGGCACTTCATTCGAACGCAATGGGTGTCGATGGTATCTCTTTGGATATGGTAAAGCTAGTATTGCCAATCATAGTACCAGGAATGGTTAAGATAATTAACGCTTCTTTTAGCACGAATACATTTCCTGAGCTGTGGCAAGAGGCAATTGTGAGGCCAATTAAAAAAACCAGTACTCCTGTTGATTATACGGGGCTTCGTCCAATTAGTATTCTCCCCTGTCTCTCTAAAATAGTAGAGAAAATTGTACACCAACAGATTACTGCGTTCTTGGAAGCAGAGAATATATTGCCTCATTTACAGTCAGGATTTAGAAAAGGACGAAGTACAACAACAGCTCTAGCCGACGTTGTGGATAATGTGCTAGCCGCACAAGATCAAGGTCAAGCCACAATTCTGGTCTTACTCGACTACTCTCGGGCTTTTGATGCTATTAATATAGAACTTTTGCTGTCCAAACTAGTTTACTATGGCTTTGGTCCGCAAGCAATACTCTGGTTTGAAAGCTATTTTAGACATCGATTTCAGTCTGTAGTGGTCAATGGCGAGGATGGCAAGGCGCGTTATTCGCAACGCAAACGTCTTACAAGAGGCGTTCCTCAGGGATCTATTCTGGGACCGCTACTCTATATCCTTTATACTTCGGACATAACAAACTGTATGCTCAACTGCAAGTACCACCTTTATGCAGACGATATTCAGTTGTACATCTCTTTCCATCCTGGAGATACGCAACTGGCTATTGATAAACTTAACTCCGATCTAAACCGCATAGCAGATTGGTCCGAGCAAAACGGTTTGTTATTAAATCCAGGAAAGACAAAATTTATGATTCTTGGCACTCCCTTCCTTATTAATAAAGTAGAATCGTTGCTTCAACCAGTAGTTATAAAGGGAAGTGCATTGGAGCGTGTAAGGGAAGCCCGCAACCTTGGCATTATTTTTGATGAGTCTCTCAGATTTGAAAAACATATAAGTAAGACAATATCTAATTGCTTCTATCGACTGAAGGTGTTATATCGAATCAGAGATCACATAACACCATTGCTAAGGGTAAGGCTGTGCGATACTTTAATTTTGTCAAAATTCAATTACGGGGATGTTGTATATGGCGAGCGCATCCTTGCGCGAACAAGGAAAGCAATCCAGCGTGTACAGAACGCATGCGCTCGCTATTGCTGGAACATACCTGCCAGAAGCCATATTACGCCTTATCTAAATGATGCCAAGGTACTGAACATGGAGAGTCGACGAAAGTTGCACTTTGCGGTTTTGCTATTCTCTGTAATACGCTCCAATGTTCCTATCTATTTATACGATAAACTTTCCTGGTTGGGTGACTCAGATTCATCTTATAAAACTAGAAACACGTTAATCAGATTATCGGTACCCAAGCATCATACGACAGCTTTTCGAGGCAGCTTTCGTTACAGCGCAACGAAATGCTGGAACAACTTGCCTCCTCCTCTGCGGGATACAAAAACAATAAACACATTCCGTCTAAAATTTAGGCGATTTGTTTTACAGCAGCAAGTCCAACAATTTTCGGTGCGTCTGTAACGAACTTAATACTATTAACTAAATAGTCTGTGCTAATAGTATAGGTAGTTAGGTACCTAATATTATGTGTGTGAAAATGTCCTGTAATATTTATTTATTTTATTTAACTTATTATGTTTTATTTAAAGTTTTTTCATGTAGGTTATCTATAATAATATAAGCGTATTTTATGTAAGTTATGGTGACCTTATTTATTTATCCGTATCATGTATCCACAAATTATATTTAATACCTATATTATTTTTAATTCTATCTAACATGCAAGCCGCTGACAATCTGGATGTCGGAAGGGTGTCACTGAAAATCAGTGCTGAGGCGTTATGCCTCAGGTATCCTGAGTGGCATCCTTTTTTGGCGCACGCAACCTCACATATTTTGATGGTTTTATTATTATTTTGTTTTACTTTACTTAAATTTTTTTTTTCTTCTTATTTTTTAAACTTCGTACTTTGTAATGTTTATTATGTACTTGTGAGTTGTGTGTGTTGAAATAAATGATTTCTTTCTTTCTTTTCTTTCATCGCAACGCAAAAATACGCCGGCCTATGTTTTGTATGAAACATCGTCCATTAGCGACGGATCGGGCCGGGGCGGGCCGCAACGCATTGGCGGATATCGCTTCGCAGGCGGATTTCTGCCGGCGGTGCGCTGCGGCCCGGCCCGCCCCGACCCGTCTAGTGGACGCAGGCAGGCGGATGTGAGCGGCGAGCGTCTGTTAGATAAAATCCGCCTAGGCGGTCCGCCGCGCCCCGTACAGGTGGACGCAGGAGCAAACAGCGCGTCCATTAGAGACGGCCCGTTGCGATGCGGCCCGGCCCGATCCGCCTGTAATGGACGCCTAGCATAAGGACACGTTGTGTTTACTCCCTTTCTTTGTTCACCTATTAGCGGAATTCACAGGCATTGAAATGGAACTGGCTGCTTTAATTTTTATTGTGTGACTTATAAATGTTGCAACTGTGGTTGCAACATTTTCGAAGTTATAACATAGGATTAGGTGACCTCTTTATCCAATTGTTTGTAGCGTAATTAATACCTACCTGATTGAAAATAATAATTATGTTATTCCTTTTTTGAATAATTGCTGGACTCAGTTTGTGACTTTCAGTGATATACCTAATGAAGTCGGTTAATAAATAATATTGACCTGGTAGTCTTTCGCGAGGTCGCTCAGTGCTAACTGGTAACCAAATTGGCATTCATGATGCATCGAAATCGGGCTATGTGTAACACCCATAGGTACGATGACGCTGGTCACGGAAGATCCACACCACGAGTGGCCTTTAGGACTACTGATGAATATGTTAGTCTAACTGGTCTCACTCTGTTTCAAAAAGCTGCATAGATTTGCCTCCATTTTTGTAGGAAAAATCCCATTTTCCTTGTTTTTGACCCTATGGCCTATACCCCCAAACACTCAATCCATGGTTTTATAAATTAGGTATATCGTCAAATTAAGTAATCACCATAACGATAGGGTCATAATCCAACGATGAATTTTGTTATAATAAAGATAATAAGTAATGTTTTGAATGAGCTATCCTATATAAGTAGGTACTACACATGATTGTTGATATGACGCATGTATTCGAAAGCTTCGACATGGATATTATTAGTGTCATTAGAAGGAAGTTAGTCTAAGAACATGATATTATATTACATAAAATATCTGATTAACTAATATCTTTACTGGTGTTACAAACTGTATAATAGTAGACTGCACAAATAAAATTGTTTTAACCAGAACAAAGTATTCACTGTGATGTGGTGAGGAGCTTCGATGCATTACTCTGCACTACAAATCAATAAGGATAGAAAAAGATAAGTAATGTATTTTTAGATATGTTAATCTTAATCACTTAAATTGATTATCATGTTGTCGCTCTTAATTTTGGGTGTCAGAAATCAGTGCTCGCTGAATCTGTGCTACAACTTGAAATGGCGTAATTTGCAATACGCTTATGAAATATTCTCGTACAAGGAGCATCAAAGTTCGTTGAGCCAATTGATGCGATGCGTGATTCGAATTGTTTTATAGTCGTCCTGTAATTTTAGAATGGACGCAAGAGATTAGTGTGGGCAGGCGCTAGTTGCCGTCTGACGAGAGTCGAGACGCGCTCCGCCAGGAGCCGCCTTTGGGATAATGCGGATATATCCGACATCTTATGTCCTCCTACGACGAAAAAAGCTTTAACTGTGATTTATATATGTATATAGTTAATCAAATAAAGAGTGCAATAAAGAAGATTTTCGTAGGAATATTTTGTGCCATGTTTATTTGAGCTTATTAATTTCGTTTAATATTTGAAAAAATTGTAAAAAATGGTTCCGGGGTGCGGGGAGGGGGACCACAAAACTGGTTGGCAACATCTGTCTATAGGATGTCTGGGATCTATACAATATATATCAGAAGTCAGATTTAGGTCCGCTATTTTTGCAAACGAACATCTCCTTGGAGCCTGCTCTAAAGACAACAGTGGGGTCATTTTAAAAATTTCTGGTAATTAAACACCTTGTTATTAGTTTTAATTTGTTTTTATTAATCATTATGTTAAATTTTTGCACATACCACATTTAGATTTCAATTTTTCGATTGAAGCCTTCTGAATAATGAAATGAAATTTTCAGGGTAGCTACCTGATAGATAGAGCAAGTTTTTAAAAGCCAAACGGAAAACTTTTTTATGTGATTTTGTTTTTTTACGGGCCCTTGAAGTGGTGATCATACTGGGTAATTTTATCTTTCTTGGCATTTAATTCTTTTTTTTATTCCATTCAAAGATCTAACGATAGTAAATATGTATTACCATTGGCCTATCTTTCAGCTTAGCACACAAAAAAAATAAAGCATCTTCCGCAATCATTGACGTCATCGTCAGCATGAGTGAAAATATCATCGCATTCGGCGATAGGTGAAAAATTGAAAAAAAAAAACGTCATAACTCCGAAAATACGAAAAATCGCATAACATACATGGGGGTGATTCGGATAGCCCTCTAGGTCATCTACCTCCCAGCTTCCGTTCATCACTACTTTTTGGGACAACCTGTATGTTGTATTCTAAGCACCTTACTGCAATAAATTATATCTTATGTTATTTTATTGACTGAAAATGTAATAAACACTCGAGAGCAGATCGAATATAAACCAGAGCTGATAAGTGGCCGGCTCGAGTTACATGTAATGCGGCTGCAAGTGACGTTAATAGATAGAGGAACACTACATGGATATTAATTGTTGTCTGCTATGTCAAGTTTCATTTCAAATAGTTGAAGCCCTAATGTATTTTATGTGAAAAAATCAGGAATCTTTGTTTTTCTCAGAAATCTTTGGATGAATCTATTACTTATATAGAGTAAATAAATATTTATGAAAACTATGGTATTTCTAAAGAATAGGCATGACGAAAGATTTTGAAATCCTCTTCCATAATGTGTGTATACGTTTACAATACAAGAAAAACTCTATATTTCGGTAATATACTCAAATTTAACGAAGATAAAAGCCATTTTCCAAAAAATATTTATTAACTGTGCCAAAACAGCTCGCAGGTGTCATGGCGTAGGCGTGACGTCACACTTTGGTAAATACGTAATTATTTGTACGCATTGCGAAGAAAATTAAAAAAAATATTTATTTAATATGTGTTATAGAAACGAATTTCAAAGTTTATAAGTGGTGTGCAGTATTGCAGTGTGAATCCACATAAAAATAATGCTCTAAAATGTGTTAGTAATTATTTTAAGCGAGAAAATAATAAAAAATGATTGTTTATCGTTGGCGCGGAGAACCCCGAATCATGTATTCGTGAATTCGCAATTATATTTCTGTTCTGAGTCGATAAAGCATACGTGAAACAATAGAAAATAAATAAAAATGCGTATTCTCAACATATTCATAACAACAAAAAACATCTGACGTGAGTTGTTTACTTAAGCGTGACGTCACGCGTGTTTTAGTCAAAATGGCCAACTGCAGTATTTCAATGTTTTATTTTATTGATAATCTCATTAATCTTAATGTTTTTAAGATTTCTAAGTCACTATATGTAATTTATCTATTATACATTTTCCCTTAAAAACACTAATACGATCATTTATGGATACTGTCGTCATGCCTATTGTCCAATGATGTAATCATTTATCAAAAGTTGGAACATATCAGCTAAAGCACTCGATCAATGCTATCGATATTGTGCATCAGTATGCACGGGAGCACGGGACACGGGCGCAGCTGGCGAGTCGTGCGCCCGCTCCCACTCGCGCGGGAAGCTCAGCGACCACCACCTCATCCACCTCATCGCCGAGTCCCCGGCCCCCGCACGACCGCAGCTTTATTATTGAACGCTCGATTGCTTTAGATAACACATAAATGAGGATGCAAAGGAGCTTTCAATATAGGTAGTTAGTCCTGTAGAATACGACAAGCAAAATTATGGATTCAATTTTATGACATGGTAATCAGCTCATCTGATTCATTTTTTATGCTTGTAAATAGACATGTGGAACGCATTATATTTAATGTCCTTATCGAAATGAGCAGTGTACGATGATTGAACGCATTAGAAGATAATACAATGTCAGACGAGTCACATGTGGTATCCAAATGTTGGTTTGGCGCCGACGTACACTTAACTTTTGTCAAAAGCATTCTTTATGTACGATTAGATTCAAAGTTTGACTAATGTTAATGTTAGTTTGACGTTGTTTACTGTTCATATTAGAAACAAAGTTTACTTTAATTAAAACATTTCTTCCTATGTCTCATAAAAATTGCTTTAGATTCACCCTATGTAAGTCATAATATTCTGAAGCAATCATATACGTATATAATAATATAATTCGTCATGTTGCCTACAGGAGTAGGATTAACGATTCAAGATATTCTTTCATCATTAAAATTATAAACAAAACGTAACAAAACATACAATATCTGGGATATGTAGCTAGTAGCTACTATGCACATATCTACGAATGAAAAAACGGATAACTCATTTTAGAAAATGATTTCTCATGCACTCTGAACTCCAGTATGTTGATATCTCGTATTTTTATCAATCGACAAAAGATACCCATCGTATTATGTAACTTTAATACCAGCTCTACATAGATGCACATTACTAGACTCTATTTGATTATAAATGGATAAATGTAAATATTGACAGTACCTCTGGGTGATGAAGAACAAATTATGCAGTTAGGCTATAATTATATTCATCACGTCCACTCAGCATGCGACACTGGGCTAATTGCGCAATCAAATTGACTTAAGATTGACATGTTGCTTATTTGTGAAAACTCATTATGGTCCAATCAATGCTAGCGATTTCCTATGGTCTATGGTGCTTATTGTTTTGTAATCCTACAAGTATGCTACAACTTCGGATAAAAAAGTAAACAGTTGAATACTAAAATACCTAGCTGCTATCACTCCGGAAAAATGTAGCTTTATTTATAGGTTGGTACTGATGAACATTTTTCAAAATGAAATGGTTGTCTTCCTTATAAACTAAAATTTATTTACTCCTATTATATCTGTTTAAAACTACATATACAATATCTAATTGTAACACACACTGGATTGAAAATTTATTTCAGTTAAAAATTTCGATCGTATTCAATTCATGCATAATTTGAAATCATCTAAGACCTAAGTAATGCCTTATATCTTGTTGGAGCACTCTGTATCTTTTAATGGCTTTCGTAAATTGAGAGCCAATTTCTAGGCAGCGCGAGAAAACACGTAGTTGTGTCTATACATAACCTATATTGCCTTGAAATGTTGAAAATGCATATTATGTCCTTAATGACAAGTTACACTAGTCGCGCATTTTTCACCATTCACGACTTGAATGCCAACACTTCCGCATTTTAATTGAAACAAATTGTTATGTCGTACATTCTTGTTCTTTGTTAAACTAAGTGTTACATATTACTGGAGTAGACACAATACATGGCGTCGTGTCACAAAGTAATTTTATAAGAAAAAGAATACACATTGTATTCATTTGTAATATGGCGTAAAATTTTTTTTTTTTTTTTTTTTATAGTGGAGAATGCATTTAGGCATACTCAGGGCACTCGGGGGAAGAGCCCTGGGTTATGTCGGACTCACCCTGCTGAGTGCAGGGTCCTACCGACTAAACTCCACTGTGTTCCGCCGTGCCGCTTTATTGACGGGGCCGCGGGTATTCGGTAGAACCGCATCCGCAGACCCGTCAGCGGCAGCCTATCTCCAGGCCCAACGCGAATGTGGCGGGAGGCCGCCAGGTCTACCTTCCTGGGGGGGCGGCGAGAGTGGAACACTTCTCACGCCGCCTCTCCGCACCGGATGATGGATTATATCCCCGTTCCATCATCCGGTGCCCATCATCAGGGAGGCAGGTCGCGACCGTGTAAAGCGGCCGCGACACGGCGACGACGCCCAATAGGACGACGACGCCGGATCGGATCCGCGGAAGGGTTTCTCTCGCGGACCCGTTCCGCCTCCTCCTTCTGCGACATCACATACTCGCAGAATGTGATAGCCGCGGACCACGATCTGTCGCCGCCAACCATTTCGCGAACTATGGAAGGCAGGGAGAGATCAGGGCCGACGACTGCGACCAGGCGAGCACGTGGCTCTGACCACGCGGGGCACACGGCGAGAGTATGGTCTGCCGTGTCCTCCGGACAGTCGCACCAATGACAAGCCATTTGCGGCTCCCGTCTGGCGACTTTGCACAGGTACCGCCCAAAACATCCGTGTCCGGACAGTACCTGTGTCAGGCGGAAGGTGATGGCCCCATGCCGCCTGTCGCACCACTCACGTAGGACCGGTCGGATTGCTTCGACCGTCCTTACTCCTGCGCTGGGCTCTTCGAGCCGTCGTTTCCACTCACTGAATCGCCGCTCGAGAGCATCAGCCCTCCATTGCTGGACCTGCTCCAGATATGGGTTGATCCCGTGCGATCTGGACGCAGCGACGCGGCGATAGACGTCCGCCAGCATTTCGGCGTCCAGGTCCCACGGGGGCGTCCCCGCCATTACGCACGCGGCCTCGAAGGACACCGTGCGATATGCCCTCACGATTCTGAGCGCCATGACCCGCTGCGGTCTACGCAATAGGGGTCTGGTACGGACACTCAAAGAGTCAGCCCAAATGGGCGCACCATAGAGGGCCATGGAGCGAATGACGCCGGTGTAAAGACGACGGCACGCGCCCCCAGCCCCCCTAAGATTCGGGAGCAGACTTCCAAGTGCCCCGGCCACCCCAACAAGCCGGGGGGCGAGGCGACGGAAGTGCTCCACGAATGTCCAGCTGCTGTCCAACACGATGCCCAGATAGCGCAACGTGGAACCAACGCTGATGGACGCACCGCCCACCTGAATGGCTGATCCAGCAGCCTGCGCCCTTCGACGATGGCGTAAAATTGCTTTAGATCTATATAGAGCTACACATAGTGTGGCAAAAAACTCTCGTATTTGAGTAAGAAATCGTAGTGCCCACCCATGCTACGAAAAAAAAAAAAAAAAAAAAAAAAAAAAAAAAAAAAAAAAAAAAAAAAAAACAAGCATATCAACACGCATTGTTTCTTCACATCTGTTCTTACATCGCAATAGATGGCGATAGTCAGTCAGCGGCCCGCCAGGAGCGAGGCGCAGGCTGGCGGTGTGTCGCGGTGTGAATCACGCGCGCTATATATAGACACCAGACGCCGGCGGTTTGGACTCGATTCCCCAACTAATTCGATGAATCCTAACTCATTTTTTGATCCTTATATGGCTTGGGCAACCACCTTTGTCACGTTCTCCTGTCGTTTCTTTTAGAATCTTGAGTTACCTATTATTGTTTCTGTGCATTTAATAACTAGTACACGCTTAAAACTTTACTGCTCTTTCTGTTCAATTGTGGCTTCTTCCCTTCTCAGAATAAGTAATAAGCCGCTACAAATTCTTCGGAGTTTAAATAAATAAATGTTAACAATGACCACCACCTTAAAATTGAATCTCCGGACCAAAAAGGCATGATTCATTCCTTCATGGTTAATCCTGAAATGAATTTTCGAATTTCTGAAAATTATGTCGATCGAATCCCTTTCTATAAACAAGTAAATATACTGTTATCACAACGTTATTATATATATATAGATAGAATAATAACTAATTATTCTAAAAATGAACAAATTCCTTCCACCAATAATGAACAGCACCAATATTCACGCATACAATGGAATATTTCACTGCGATATGAGGGACGAGGGTCCCATAAAAATCATTATGTCGAATATGTTCAGACAATGTAAACGATTAAAATGCGAATTTGGAGCGGTCGCGTTGTTGCCATACCAGTATACCACTGACACAATTGTGCATGAATCACTGACCGGGCGGGCGGAGCGCGGTGTGGTGGCGCCGCGCTAATTGCTACCTGCTGCTGGTGTGCCAATATCGGGGCATCGCCGACCGGTGCCGCTCACCTCCAGTTGCGGTGTTCAGATGATTGTTTGCGGCCAATTAGTTTTCCGGACGAGTGCCACACTCCCGCCCCTAATAGAGTAGCCTAATTCGCAATAAACAATTTGCCGCACTCTACATGACCTCGACTGATAATTCATTAATTCCATTAGTTCGGTAGAGTCAATTATTGTCCGTTAATATTGAAACTGTTTGCTAATAATTATGTAGTTTGAAAAGATCATAAAATTAAAATTAAAATTAATGAATAAAGTTGACCTACCCTACTTGTTGACATGTTCTGAAAATATTGAATCCCATCAAAAACATCCTGTAAAAAACCCAAGTCTCGCAGCTCAGTCTTTCTACCGTCAAAAGTTGTGAGATCCATGTAATACCAAGTCGGTTAATCTATTTAGTGTCTACTTGAAGGACCTTCTGTCTTAAGTTATTACATAAGTTATTATCATGCCAATATTAAAAATATTTAACGTTTTAAACAAATAGATTGACTTGGACATCGCTTGATTTGATTATTAGTATGTAAGTATCACACTACACAGCACGACGGGCCAGCGACCAACAGGAACGAGAGTTTCAATCGCGTGAGGCGCGAGAGACTAAAGAATCTAATATAATATTGTAATATTCATTTTGTTTTCATGCGATGTCCAAGTCGATCTATTTGTTTAAAACGTTAAATATTTTTAATATTGGCATGATAATAACTTATGTAATAACTTAAGACAGAAGGTCCTTCAAGTAGACACTAAATAGATTAACCGACTTGGTATTACATGGATCTCACAACTTTTGACGGTAGAAAGACTGAGCTGCGAGACTTGGGTTTTTTACAGGATGTTTTTGATGGGATCTCACTTCTTTTTGTAGAGCCTTTCTTTTTGATACCATTGAAAATCGCAAACTTATAGGTTAGGTTTCGAGGCACATCCGAACAGCATGAGGGCGCTCGCACGTATGCGTGCGGCTGCCGCTCGCTCGAAGGCATTCACATTTCATTGTTCTGTCATTTTGGCGTATATTTTGCTTGTCAGTCATAAAGTAAAATAGAGGCCAGTCTGTCTGTAAGGAGGCTAGTCGCGCCAACAATTTATATACAGGGTGTCCCAAAAAGTAGTGATGAACGGAAGTTGGGAGGTAGAGGACCTAGAGGGCTATCCGAATCACCCCCATGTATGTTATGCGATTTTTCGTATTTTCGGAGTTATGACGTTTTTTTCAATTTTTCTGCTATCGCCAAGTACGATGATATTTTCACTCATGGTGACGTCAATTATTGCGGAATATGCTTGATTTTTTTTTGTGCTAAGCTGAAAGATAGGCCAGTTCAGTATGGTAACATTTACTATCGTTAGATCTTTTAATGGAATAAAAAAATAATTAAATGCCAAGAAGCCAAGAAGAAAGATAAAATTACCCAGTATGTTCACCACTTCAAGGGCCCGTAAAAAAATAAAATCACATAAAAAAAGTTTTCCGTTTGGCTTTTAAAAACTTGCTCTATCTAACAGGTAGCTACCCTGAAAATTTCATTTTATTATTCAGAAGGCTTCAATCGAAAAATTGAAATCTAAATGAGGTAAGTGAAAAAATTGAATTAACATGATGATTAATAAAAACAAATTAAAACCAATAACAAGGTGTTTAATTACCAGAAATTTTTAAAATAACCCCGCTGTTGCTCAGTGCAAGTGCGACATCACCGTAAAAAGTTGTCTTTTAAATGTCTGAATGCCCTTTTATCATTTTTAATGGTTTCTTCTGCTACTATGAATTTCGGGGTTATTTCGTCCAAATTGTGGCAGTCTCTCGTCTATGTAGTATCCCCACGGAAAAAAATTAATAGGGTTTATGTCCGGGGACCATGGAGGCTAGGCTAAAGGGCAAAGATACCCTGAAAGATGGATTGGTCGTTGCAGCCTGCGCATGCACCGGTGACGCCTGCCTTAAATCCTTGCCTCCACGGTCCCTCGACCTAAACCCCATTGAATTGTTTCAATGGGGATACTAAAAAGACCTCGGCTACTTGAAAGAAGGCCACAATTTGGACGAAATAACCCCGAAATTCATAGTAGCAGAAGAAACCATTAAAAATGATAAAAGGGCATTCAGACGTTTAAAAGACAACTTTTTAAGGTGATGTCGCACTTGCATTGAGCAACAGAGGGGTTATTTTAAAAATTTCTGGTAATTAAACACCTATTTATTGGTTTTAATGATCATCATGTTAATAAAATTTTTGCACTTACCACATTAGATTTCAATTTTTCGATTGAAGCCTTCTGAATAATAAAATTAAATTTTTAGGATAGCTACCTGATAGATAGAGCAAGTTTTTAAAAGCCAAATGGAAAACTTTTTTTATGTGATTTTATTTTTTTAGGGGCCCTTGAAGTTTTGAACATACTGGGTAATTTTATCTTTCTTGGCATTTAACTCTTTTTAGGGTTCCGTAGCCAAAATGGCAAAAACGGAACCCTTATAGTTTCGTCATGTCCGTCTGTCCGTCTGTCCGTCTGTCCGTCTGTCACAGCCGATTTACTCGGAAACTATAAGTACTACAGTGATGAAATTTGATGGGAATATGTGTTGTATGAACCGCTACAAAAATATGACACTAAATAGTAAAAAAAAGAATTGGGGGTGGGGCCCCCCATACATGTAACTGAGGGATGAAATTTTTTTTTTCGATGTACATACCCGTGTGGGGTATCAATGGAAAGGTCTTTTAAAATGATATAAAGTTTTCTAAAAAACATTTTTCTTAAAGTGAACGGTTTTTGAGATATCAGCTCTCAAAGTCGTAAAAAGTATGTCCCCCCCCCTCTATTTTTATAACTACGGGGTATAAAATTCTAAAAAAAATAGAGGTGATGCATGCTAATTAACTCTTTCAACGATTTTTGGTTTGATCAAAGTATCTCTTATAGTTTTTGAGATAGGTTGATTTAACTGTAATTTATTATATTTGCTGCTACGGAACCCTTTGTGCGCGAGCCCGACTCGCACTTGGCCGGTTTTTTTTATTCCATTCGAAGATCTAACGATAATAAATGTTACCATACTGAATTGACCTATCTTTCAGCTTAGCACACAAAAAAAATCAAGCATCTAGCGCAATAATTCACGTCACCATGAGTGAAAATATCATCGTACTCGGCGATAGCAGAAAAATTGAAAAAAACGTCATAACTCCGAAAATACGAAAAATCACATAACATACATGGGGGTGATTCGGATAGCTCTCTAGGTCCTCTACCTCCCAACTTCCATTCATCACTACTTTTTGGGACACCCTGTATAACAGATTTAAATTATAATATATTGTTTTATTAGATTTTCGTACTTCAAGACATGTCCAATCATGTGTTTTTCATTACGTCGACCATTTTACAAGTAATAATGTTGTTCAGTTTCATGGGCTAAACACACCCTTACCCACCCTATACCCCCTCCCTTGGCTCATATGGTAGGTACCTATCTACACCTATTAAATTTATAACCACCACCAACCACCAACTGCATAAATAACTTTGTAATCCCATATATTTATATAGGATTACAAAGTTATTGATGCAGTTGGTGTATTTGGAAAACTGGACCGAAATTACAAAATATTTAAGTTTTCCCATGATTAAGACACTAAACTCTATATGTATTCCAAATATGAAGCTTCTAAGTCTGCTAGAAGTGCCTTGGACTTTTGATGATCGGTGAGTCAGTGAGTGACAAAATTTAGAAACTTTAACAAGTTGTCATTCTTAAACTACTGGTTCAAATTGACTGAAATTTTAAATATTCCGTGTTTATACAATGCCGGATTAGTTACTGAAGATTCAGGTTTCTTGCTTTATCCACAACCGAATTATAGGGGGTCGAAAAAGGCCCGAATTGCTTCGAGAAAAGGATGGTACGGCCGTGCCGCTTTTTTTTTGCTCGACTTGGCGGGGGCACTGCCGTGCCCCCAGAACTATGTATATTAATTTAAATTTGAAATATAAAGCTGAAATGTATATATCAGCAGAAAATTTAAATATTTTAAAAGTTCATATAAACAAACGAAGATAATTTTAGCAATACCGAAGTTTAAGTAGGTAGTCGTAAAACACGTCTTTGAATGAAAATAGAATTATAAATTTACTATTTGCTAAACTAGGTGCGGTTAAACATTTGGTAAATGTAAATAATATTGTTTGTTTTGTTTCTAATCTGAAGTATGTAGGTATGGCAGGCGACGAGAGATGCGTCTGGACTCTGGAGCGACCGGCGAGCGAGCTATCGATTGATTAACTGCAGTCAGCAAATGTAGATAGCGGCAGTCTGGAATGTAGATGTCCTGCTCAGAGCTCGGCAACCTTGATAGCTCTCCACAATATCCCCTTTATTATGATCCCACTTGTGTAATGGGCGTTCAAACATCGTAAGCTCTGCTCGACATTGTGATTTTCTAACTTTGAAACGTTCTAATGATTATATCATGTGACTATTCAAGAATACAGCTTTAGATTCTCCTATAATCTTATATATAACTAGCGACCCGCCCCGGCTTCGCACGGGTGCAATGCTGATACTAATTAATACACTACAGAAAAATTGTGAACGTTGTATAGGTATAAAAATATAGCGGCCCGCTCCGGCCTCCGGCATCGCACGGGTATAAAATACATAGCCGGGCGGCCGCAAACGCTACGTCCTGCAATTTTTAAATCTGTAATATCTTCGAAAATATTCACTTAAATCATACGGTGTAAAGGGCCATATAGATCTATATTAAATGAACAATGTATCCATGGTATTTAATTGGTTAAGGATTAATGCTGTATTGGTTAAAATCGCTTCGAAAATTAGCCATTATTTGTCGTAAAAAGTAAATGACAAAAAAAAGTTATTGTGGGTTATCCATAAGAGATAGACATATACCATCGCGGACTTTTCTGTAGACCTTTTCAATGTGTATAATACTTAGTACATTATTTTGATAAAACTCGTAGGGTTCAACCTGCGTTTGCAATGTAAGCGGAATAAATGTAATTTTTTACGACATCACATTAGAAACCTCAAAAATAACAGTACTTCTCCACTACTTAATGGATCTTATTATACATATAAACCTTCCTCTTGAATCACTCTATCTATTAAAAAAAACCGCATCAAAATCCGTTGCGTAGTTTCAAAGATTTAAGCGTACAAAGGGACATAGGGACATAGGGACAGGGAAAGCGACTTTGTTTTATACTATGTAGTGAAAATGAATCGCAAAATGTGTTGGTAAGCGCATAACTCGAGAACGGCTGAACCGATTTCGATAATTCTTTTTTTATTATATTCCTTGAAGTACGAGGATGGTTTTTATGTAGAGAAAACGTAAATATGTACCACGGGCGAAGCCGGGGCGGACCGCTAGTAATATATAAAAAACTAACGCACGTTTAGCTTGAGAAAGATCAAGTAACGTAATAAGCACGTACCTAATAACAATTTAAAAAAAGTGTTTCGTATGTGTCGCATATTATAACTAGTTCATAGTTATAATATTCAATATTGCAGATTGTTTCGATATTAAAAGGCACTAAAATAATACGTATGCCCGCCCGCGAAGGGTCTTCCATATTTATATTTTACCAGCCGCTCCGCGTTGTTTCACCCCCGTGGCTCCTCTCCTGTTGGTCGTAGCGTGATGATATATAGCCTATAGCCTTCCTCGATAAATGAGCTATCTAACACCGAAATAATTTTTTAAATCGGACCAGTAGATCCCGAGATTAGCGCGTTCAAACAAACAAACAAACAAACTCTTCAGCTTTATAATATTAGTATAGATTCCAGATTTTTATTAACGAAATTCCTTTGCGTATATGTAAAGTATATAAACACGTCGATATTTCCGAGAACCCTAATGTTTTGCATCTCTCCGCACCATTAAAGCTATCATAAAGCTAACTATTATTCGCGCAATAGTTTCGTTGATGACGCGCCCACCAAATCGACTTATGAAATTCATTTCAAATTTTATAGCTTTGAATTTTGAAGCATTCATCATCTGGAGGCACACGATTCTATTTGTCCAGTTTTAGATGATGGGTCTTCCAAACATTAAACATAATATTATAGCTACTTGCACTACAATATCTAGTAAATTAGCTGACTTTGTCTCCACGCCCTTTAGGTACCTAATCGTTAACGAGCAGTGGAGCGATAGGTCGGTTCCAGTGAGCAATGAGTGACGTATACTGTATAGTACGACGTGATTAATAGGAGGATAATTGTGTGCTGAAGAACACACAGGCGCGGTGTGCAGCAGATTGTGGCGCTGGCGGCGCGCCGGCCGCGTCCGGTGCCGGACCTGACCGGAATACACAGACAATTTATTCTTAGCCCTTTGCTCTTCTCTAGTGAAGTAGTCACTAGCGAGCATTGTATTCGATGTTTTGATTTCTTGGATAAAAGCTCTTCGGGAATACGCTGCTTGCATAAACAGACGCAATTATGGCGATGTTATGTTTTATTGGTTTCTTAGCTTTAAATCATTAATTCATCCCGCTTCTAATCTACATTAGTATTTTGTATTATTATTTATTTTGTTGACATTATAGGAGATCATATTTTTACAGTGTTTTTACATGTATGTCACGGTTGAGTCAGCGGCCATACGAGTGATATGAACGGTTATGACATGATTTTGTAATACAGTAAACAGGGGCATTAATTTCAAGAGGAAAAGAGAAATAATATCTAATACTCTCATGTTACGACACCGTCACAGACCTCTAAATAGTCACTGCGTAGTATCTGTATCGTTGCCGCAAAAAGGAAAAATTTGAATTTAAAAAGCATTCATCAAAATGTATAGTCGTTTTGAATGCGATGCATCTCATAAAGGCTTCGCATAAAGGCCGTAATAATGAGGACGAATGCGACGATTGCACGAACAAGTGCACGCAAATAAGAGCGATCTGTGTGAAAGGAACAAAAGACCGATGGAGCGGCGGGCGGCAGGCTGCCGGCCTACCGAGCTGGTGCGCCGGCCGCCGCGTCGGACTGCACACTCACAATACAGAGCACAGGCTACTATTTGACTGTAGCCCGAGATGGTCTGCGAGTTTGTTTCACTATTGTTGCGAATTGTTGTTAAAAATACTTGCTTTATTAATGTCAATTGGAGAATGTCCTTTTGTCGTGCAATATTTCGTGTATTTGCTATTTTGTGAAATGCTACATTAATGTGAAAATAGGTATTGCTGTTCGCTAGTCCGGTAGTAGAGTCTAGACAATTGTTATGAATATTGTGTTGCTATTACTTAGGTTAATTTATTTTACGTTACCAGGATTAACATACCAGCAAATATCCGTATAGACTGCGATTCGTAAATGTTTTATTTAGGTATGCTTCAGCAGGGGCGTGCACAGAGTTTTTGGACAGGGTAGGCAGAAATATTGCAATGATAATAAGTCATAAAAACTAATATTTCATATTGCAGTATATATTTGATTGGAGATACATAGTATTTCCGCAAAATAATGGAAAACATATCACGAACATAGGTCATATTATCTATAAAATAATTGTCAAAATAGGTATGATATCCTAACTAGTATTGAGTATTCTATATTATGTAATTAATGATTAACTTTACCTTTGTGTATTACAAATTCCGGTATAGATCCATTTATAGATCGGCCTTTTTCCTATCACTCTCTGTTTGATAAAAGTTTATTCATAAAACAAAAATAAGAATTTTTCGTTAAATTAGGTATGCCTTATTATCTTACAAAATACACTGATGATATACATAATTAATCTATTTAGTTACTCTCAAAACACTTCACTTGCAAATTGTCGTAGTAAACATTATTAATTTTCTCAAAAAACAAATTTAACCTCAAAGTAAACGTTTGTTATTTCCAAAACAAAACAAACGAATAATGATACTATTTGCAGATGGTCTTTACCGCTACAAAATTGTATACATTATCACACTTCTTAAATTGGTCGCATATTCAACTTCAGTTTCGACTTTCGATGTACGGTTCGTACCTAATTCGTATAATATCTTCGTAAAAAGACACTGCCTACCTTGTGTGTTTGTGTGCGTGGTTTTATTACATCAGTGTGCCGTGTTTATAGGCACGCACACATATAAAATATGCGTAGACACGCAGAGCACACATATAAAAACTTAGACACGGATAGTTTGTGTCTTTGCCGTCCCGTGACGTACTGGGTCCTGTGGCGGCGCTAGTGCAGCGCATGAATAGTGACTTGAGCCGAGCCGGTGTTATAGAAATTAGATAATAATGCTACCAAAATACCGATAGATGGATCTAAAATATATTTGAAATATATTTTTATTTCATAACTACATTGCGCAATTAATAAAATTTAATGACGCTGTGAATTTCATTTATGCATATTAAATATTGATCAGAGTTTGGTAAATGGTAGGGTAGGCAGTGTCTTTATGTCTTTATGGAATGCACGCCACTGTGCTTCAGCTATACTTAATGCGCTGATTACACCTAACGAGTACAGTGGCGAGTCAGTAAATACGCTCTCGGCCGAGACACTTTGCCGAACCGAGTGGGTGTTTACACGTATTTCACTAGTGGCGAGTCAGTTCAGTTTTGATCACGACGCGGACGTCTGCAATGGATCGAAAAAAAAAAGAATTTAAACGGGTTTTAAATCGGCTGTTACCAGATATTATTAACGAATTGTGGGATTTATTAGAAATAATAAATAAAAATTATAATTCTTTGAAAAAATACAATGACGAAACGAACGAGTGGCGAGTGGCCGAGTGACGCGACGAGTGCGTGTTTATACCTGCCGAGCGGGATAACGAGTGGGTACTCGGCCGAGTAAACAAATTGGGATTCTAGTGACTGTCTCGCCGCTCTTCTCGGCCGAGTACTCGGCCGAGCACTCGTTGAAGTGTTTATACCAACCGAGCACTCGGCCGAGGACACTGACTCGCCACTGTACTCGTTAGGTGTAATCGCCGCATAATCATATTAATTACACCTAGTGAGCGGTGATGCGGCGATTACACCTAACGAGTACAGTGGCGAGTCAGTGTCCTCGGCCGAGTGCTCGGTTGGTATAAACACTTCAACGAGTACTCGGCCGAGAAGAGTGGCGAGACAGTCACTAGAATCCCAATTTGTTTACTCGGCCGAGTACCCACTCGCTATCCCGCTCGGCAGGTATAAACACGCACTCGTCGCGTCACTCGGCCACTCGCCACTCGTTCGTTTCGTCATTGTATTTTTTCAAAGAATTATTATTTTTATTTATTATTTCTAATAAATCCCACAATTCGTTAATAATATCTGGTAACAGCCGATTTAAAACCCGTTTAAATTCTTTTTTTTTTCGATCCATTGCAGACGTCCGCGTCGTGATCAAAACTGAACTGACTCGCCACTAGTGAAATACGTGTAAACACCCACTCGGTTCGGCAACTGTCTCGGCCGAGAGCGTATTTACTGACTCGCCACTGTACTCGTTAGGTGTAATCAGCGCATGAGTGGTGGTGGTGGCTTGGAATGCGTTCGAACAAATAGCGATCTACATTTTTGGTTAAAGTTCAACACAAAGCAGTGCACGTGCGTTCCAGACCTTTTGTGTATCCACATACAATATTCATAATATTGAGGTCACGTGGAATAATACTTACTGATTAGGGGTGTTTTCAACTCGCGTATCAAGGGCATCGTTTGATGACTTATATATTTTTAAGAGGAATGTTTTCATGTTTCTTCTTTCTATCGAGTTTTTCAAAAACTGGTTAAAATTTCATTCATCAGAAGAACGAGTGACAGTTGTTTTTAACTCAACCCCAGCGGAAGTATGAAGCGAGACTCTTGTAGGCATTTTTTTAATCAAGAGTCGTACGGATAAAGGAACGAAAATTACACGAATCTCAACTTATTACGAAAGAAATATAAAATGCTAGTTACCTACACCCCAGGGTGCGTGTAAGTCGCTATAATCCAAGAAATGCTGCACATTACTGGGATGGAAGATAGTGAGTTCTTTCCTATTTCTTGGTGTAAATTTTCATCCAGGTCTGCTCAGCTGTTCAGAAGTTTCTCAACTAATAAGAGTTTATCCAAACTTGCGCATTAACGATTATTGGAAAAATATAGGCTATATTTTGTTTCACAACAACTTAAAGGGGATAAAATAGGAAATACATATAAATTTTTTGGTTATCATTTGATGAATGAGGTACCGCGAGATAAAATGCGTTTTTAATAATAATTAAAATGAAGCTTAAGAGTCAAGAACGATGATAATGTGAAAAATATGATGATAGATGGTTGCATGTCGAGTTGTCACGACAGCTCTTGTGCCATCGGAGTCTCGACCTCTGCTCTCCAGCGCCACTCGGAGTATACTTATATCGGAAGACAAGTGGGATGTTGAATATTTTAATAATTACTGCCACTTCGGCCTTCAAATTACCCTCAACATATATATGTAGTGAGCTTTTAGATTCATAGCAAAATATAAACGGAATTTCTGTCTGTTTTTTTAAGAAGTTCCATATTTAGTAGAATGGAAACTTTAATGGTGAAAACCACAGGTGAAAACAGTATGATTTTGAAGAAACTATATTATAATAGATGTTTACAAATTATGCGATGTGTAAGTATGTCAGTAATGTTCAAGCGTATACCGTATTTTATAGATGCATCTCCAAATCTATCTCAGGTTAGGTTTTGCAGAGCTACTTGTGATGCCCGATACCGTAGTTCAAAACTATTTAATGGCATACATTTAAGATGATGAATTCGCCGACTAATGGTCTCGTTTCATAGCAACGATATAGTTACGATGATAGTTAGGATGTTTACTGTAATTGATCGATTGCAGGGGACCGTTACGAGCATGTCGATTGGAAAGACGAAAGGTGGGGCACGTAACACGTAAAATACGTTGATTTTGAGCAGCTTCGGTTCGGTCGGACCGGTCGCGCCCCGCCCGCTCCCGCGCACGCCGCACAGCTGCCGCGCCGCCGCGCCGCGCGCTCTGCACAAATACGTGAACATTGTTCTGCCAGATAATTTATGCAGCCGAGTAACGAGTTGTGATTTCAATGCACATGTCGCTTTTATGGCAGGCCTCTGAGGAAACATCATCTATCGCAATACGCCCTTTGTTTCACTTTTATGAGAATGTAATTATTGAAGAGGTTATTTTATTTTTATAGCATAAGGTGGACTGGAGCAGGTGCTTAGATTTTGATTTATGTAAATAAATGCAAACGTCTTCCTTTAATAGCCTTAAACCTGTTTCCTTGAACATCATCATAGCTACCAAACTAATCCATACTTATTATAATATTATAAATGCGAAAGTAACTCTGTCTGTCTGTCTGTTACTCAATCACGCCTTAACTACTGAACCAATTTGCATGAAATTTGGTATAGAGATATTTTGATACCCGAGAAAGGACATAGGCTACTTTTTATCCCGGGAAACAGGATAGGTTTTATCCTGGAAATCCCACGGAAACGGGAACTATGCGGGTTTTTCTTTAACTGCGCGGGCGAAGCTGCGGGTGGAAAGCTCTAGTAAGTAATAATTATTTTTGTTTAATAAAAGGGTTCGATAATTGAAAACAATTAATCGTTTGATAACTTATTAAAAAACTAACTGACCCGGCGAAAATCGTACTGCCCAATGTCTCATGTCAATACATGTCTTGTTAGTTGTTACCAAGCTTGTTAGTTGTTACCTTTTAGCTGAACTAATTTATTCTTTGATGAACTTCATACAATGATACGAAATAAATATTAGTATGGATGATATAGATAGGATATCAAAGGATTTTATTATGATGACTCAGTGGTGAGAACTTAGTTCTTAAAATTGATCGAAGTTGTTCACGACCAGGCTAGTGTGCAGGAAATAACTATAATAGAGATAAATAGATTTTTCAATTTATATCCTCCAATTTACAAACTTATTGCAAAACTGTGGTTAGGTGCCTGTCAGAATGGAAAAATCAATGGTTAGGTTATAAATAACTGGTTAAAGGGTATGATGATGAGGCAGGAAAATGAAGAGGGTAAATGAGGGTGTCGGGGCTTATATAACGTTTTAATGTATCCTAGTATAATGAAAGTGTATGCAAATGAGAGGTGTTGTCCCTCGTTACGTATAATCGCAAACTCTACTAGTCTATTTCTTTTTTTATTTTCTACTGGGTGAATCTGTGAATTTTTTTTAATTGAAACCTGGTACCTCTCGTGTGATCTCAAAATATACGTATGGTCTCTTGTATCAATTATAAAAGAAAGCAATTATATTGCGATTCGCTTTAGACTAGTATGCCGCATGTGCTATGCGCATGCATTATGCAGTTGTAGTGGTTGCAGGCAGTGGCACGTCCACCGTCCAGGCGCGTGGGCGGCGCAGATGGCACAGCTGATAGCGACAACGCAAACCTGTCCGGCCGCTCGCCGCCGTGCCCTGCCGCTGACTGTGCGACTGACTTGATCGATGCTCCCCGCGATATCGTAATCAGCTAATTGCCCACGAGCCGACGTTTCGACGTCTTCATAATTTATGTTAGCGTGACTGAACCACGATCGTGATTCGTGAACGAACCGAACTGAATTACAGGATAGTTTTGATTCGTTTTGAAAAAAATATGCACCAACAAAAGTAAACACTGATTTGCTTCTAAGCAAAATACAATGGACAGTTTTGATGAAATGCATTTTTTGCAATTGATGTATATACCATACGCGATAGTAGAAATAACAAAGGCGTTCAAATATTTGATCCTCCTTTGCTGCACCCCCCTGCCCCCGCCTGCGCCCGCCGCTCCCCGCGCCGCATCTGTCCCCGATGCTCTCGAATCTCGAATCTCGATAATGCCACTACATTGTGCTGCACCACTATTGTTGTCGTTATTTTTATCCGGACAAATCTATTGTGTTTCTAGAGATTACCTGGATTCACCTGAAGCTGAATACAATAGCTGTGCCCAAAATGTTGAGTTAATCGCGTGCATTCTTTTTCATGAGCGTTATATAGGTATCTATAAAACGCTCAATATCTTTTATTAAAGTGTTATTTGTTTTTATACGAATAGCACCACACACCAATTAGATAAGAGGCTGTCAACGGCTTCGAAAAACTGCTTTTGAGTCGTTTATCTCGCATAAAATGGATGGATTTATATTATTTAAACATAAAAAATGTAAAACGACATAAGAAAATGTTTATGTACGTAGTTCATAAATATAGATCACAAGCTTATTCAATTCTACAGGAGTACCTACATATAGATTTTACACTTTAAAAATTATTTCACTGCGATATTTGCCAAGTATTACGAGAACTCGGCAAAATAAAAGCTTCAGTCTCGACTCCTCATTTAACGGTGGACGTCGCGCGAGGGCCGAGAGAGCATATAATATACTGAGCCGGCTGGATAGTCATTAGTGTTCGTTGATGTTATTGACGATCTCATTATTCAATGAAATGATGGTTGCATATTGATAAATGCAGTAGTCAAACAGAAGCGTTGAGCTTTTTAAAGTTGGAATCGAGAAAACAAGCTCTCTGTCCGGTGAGGGTGTGTGCGTCAGAGTAAGGCGAGGGGTGAGGGTGCGCGGCGTGTGGGCGGGGGGCGCGAGGCGCGGGGCGAGGGACGGCCGCGTCTCGGCGGAGGCTGCGCGGCTCCAGTCGCCTGCCGGCCCCCGCTCCCGATGTTCCACTGCATCGTGCAGCCGAGGCACGACTGGGGACCTCCTGACCTCGCCAATGCATTCCCCGGTACGCGACTTCACTCCAACGCAGCCTGTTTATATGAATTTGTCGATTGTATTATGATCTTGGCCCTGATGTGACACAGCATTCACTCCTTTCAAAGTACTTATATTTTTTTATTAGTTGCGATGCACTGGATCAAAAGTTCAAATGCATTTATTTAACGACCGATTAAACGATAACTCGACGTCGGGTGGGCGGTTACGAATAAAGCGAGATGGAACAATCCCAACCCCGATGGAAATACCAATCATAATCCCAGCTTCTCGGATATACATATTTCAAACTAAATGTCCGTTGAAAGCTGTGTCTAAGAATAGATCTACTTGTGAATAGTTTTTACGCGGTGTTACGTGAAATGGTTTGTCTATTGTGATACTGTTAGTGCGACCCGCTTCGCTCTCACAAACAAAAACAGTTTCGTATGAATGCCTTCGCAACGTACGTATATTTTTTGTTTCGACTTTCTTGTTGCTCAATGAATGCAGCTACAATGAACTTTGCCTCTTTAAAGCTTTTGTAATGAAGGAGCTCTTGGGAATCTTAACCGATTTGCTCTCATATCCATATTTATTTACTTTACATGGAAATAAATTTACTTTAAGTGAAATGACCCTCATGGCCTCAAGTTGAAGTAAAAATCAGATATGATCCATTTCATTGAATAAAATAAAATGTCAAAAACAAGCGAGAAAACGAAAATAATACATAAGTAATATATGATGAAAAAATATTTTGTTATTGTGAAGGAAGGAGCCGGTTACAGCGAAGGCAACGCACTACAAAGGACGGTCGAAATGTAGCGAGCGTGTGAACACTGTGAGCAGGTTCGGCTCCCGCACAAATTGTGCAAATTGTGGCCATTATTGGCGGTTAACGACCACTTGTCCGATATAACCACTAACGTATTGGACGCTAACAATCAAACAATACTAGCTTGTTTTGAAAGTATGGACATCATTTCTATCTCTTGCGTCATAGCTTTATGATGACCCACACAGTTTGTCTGTTCTTAATACATAGATTGTTTTCCACATTTCTGTATTTTTTTATTGATGCTTCACTCTTTTGGTCGGAGGCTGATGATATATACAGTCTATAGCTTTTTATGTATAATCTCGATTATTGCACGATCCGCAACTAAGCAATTTTCAATTACCAACGTACCAATAGTTTCTGGGATTAGCGCGTTCTACCAAGTAAATAGTTGTATAGTTCTTATAACTTTACTACTATATTGAATCTCATTCAACCGATATAAAAAACGTTATTATATATACATCTGAAGAGTGTAGATCTATGTATCGAAACTTCTCTATCTAGAGTAGAGTAGGTAGCATCGATTTCCTCGGGGAACCCGCGTAAAAATAGAACGTTGGCTGTGAGCCGTGGGCGGTGGGACTAAGTTATTGATTTAATTAAAAAAGCTAATACGGACTAGTAGTGGTGGCCACCGTCGCTCGTCCCTTTGCGCGGTCCTCGGTGCTGGCGAGCAGCCGCCAGCTCGCCAATGACCTTTCGCAGTTTGCGGCGCACCCTCCACCGACAAACTTTATTACATGACTCACTCGGTAAGTGCAACGATATGTACACAAGACGCCTCAATGACGAATCGTTTGGGGAGGACGCCGCGGCCGGTTTGCTGATTAAACGATTTATTGGCAAAATTCGAGACAACTTCCCTTGATATATATGTAATGGGATCAAATTTTGTGTCGCGTCGTACAAAGCTAATGTTTATTTATGACTATAGTAGAGCCATTTTAATAGGCAACATTTGACAGTTCAACAAAATTCAACAACGTAACCTAGTAACGACGACATAGAATAACATGATATTTCGTTTTGTTGTAACTGCACATTTGCTTAACTTTTTTCAATTACGATTACATATTTATAATAATAATGACCGATGCAAATAATTTTAGGATTTGATTTTACTGATAAACCATTCTAAACATAATAAACATTTTCTTATTTAAAGAACTGACGTCGCTACAATTTTGTGTCAATAAACTTTTTTTCTTTTTAAATACCAGAGACGTTACTCTAAAAATCGAAATCTGACACCTAGAATCGAATGCATTGATTACTTGGGAATAAAAATCATCATAAATTATTGACATGTGTTTCAAGTTCGATTGACAAATGTTTCAAGTCCGTATCGATTAATTCGCTTTAATCGATGTTTTTAAGCAGGTTACCACCCTATGAAGATAAAATTGATAGACGTCAAATGTTGCCTATTAAATTGGCTCAACTATAGAGGTCCGCCCCGGCTTCGCCCGCGGTACATATTATTATTTCGCAATAAAAGGTAGCCTATGTCCTTTCTCGGGTATCAAAATATCTCCATACCAAATTTCATGCAAATTGGTTCAGTAGTTTAGGCCTGATTGAGTAACAGACAGACAGACAGAGTTACTTTCGCATTTATAATATTAGTATGGATAAAAGCCGGTTCTTCTATATAGCAAATTAGCAATTGCTTTCCTCTAAATTCTGCTAAATTTTGAAGATTCATAAGCTTTTTTGAACGAAGTTTGGTTAAATGAATATAAATGTTTGAATTTTTTGAGTTGAATAAATTGTAAAAAAAATGTTTTCATGAGGTATCTTTGTGCTTTGTTTGTCAATCAATAATTTGAAAAAGGGATAACAATTGAATTGATTTCAAGGTCAGTTAATAATTGGATATATCATATACTGTGTTATTAGGGCAAGCAACAGTTGGGCGACTGTCAGCTGTGGCTCTTCACCGTTTACGTTACGGTCCGTTCAACTTCCGAGCTTGGACGCGGTTTATTTCATACCTACGTCGCTTTCAAATTTTCGAATTAAAATTCATTTATTAATTGATCACTTTTTTATTGCTTTATTAGACATTTTTTTTATTCCATTAATCCTATCCTTCCTAACTACTAATAATATTATAAATACGAAAGTTTGTGAGGATGGATGTATGTGTGTATGTTAAATGTTTGTTACTCTTTCAAGCAAATACTACTGAACCGATTAAAATGAAATTAAGCACACATATAGAGGGTAACTTGGATTAACACATAGGTTTTATCCCGGAAATCCCACGGGAACAGAAAGTATGCCGGTTTTTCTTTGAAAACGTGGGCGAAGCCGCGGGCGGAAAGCTAGTATATAGCAATAGACACTACTATAACTATAACATGACGTGACGTGTGGCACCTACATGGACGATGAATCGGTTTCTACACAAAATATTTCACAGTAGACGGCAAAAATTCAACACAATAATATGATAAAAACACAGTATTACCATATAGGAAATAATATTGTAATACGTGGTAATACTGTGATAAAAGTGTAAAAACAAAAAGTTGTAGATATCGTAATTGCGTTTTGCCATTGAATATTTGTTTTGGCGAATCCGGAAATCGAGTGAACCCGTTTTTTGCCCTTAAACCTCTCCACCTCCAGGTCCACCGCTAATTACATTCTTCTCATTTTTCAATATTCTCTACCTTTTCCAATTGGTTTCAATTTACTAAAATGTTTTATGTTTTAAAAGGTGTCTGCTGAGAAAAACACTGTTCTGGTCAGAAAAAAAGTATGCAGTCTTTTTTTTTTCTTATAAAAGCCTGGTTTCACCACTTGCTGTAAATATTTAACATTTTTTACGTACAATTATGACAGTATTAAATAGTGTAACTGATAAGCTTCATAAAGCTATCGATATGGCCATAGCATAGAATAGACGAAAGTAATTGTGATTCACGTTACGTAAGAGTGATACAGATATTGTATGTGTTGTGCAGACATCCGCGTGCAGCTGTCGGAGCAGTCGCGCGTGCTGGAGGCGCGCGCGGAGGCGGCGGCGGGCGTGGCGGGCGAGCTGCACGAGTACTGCCGCCGCCGCGCCGACCTCGAGCACGAGTACTCGCGCGCGCTCGACAAGCTGGCGCGCGCCGCCGCGCAGCGACACAAGGACCAGAAGCACAAGTACAAGCACATAACCAATATACACCATACACATAGCACTCGTTCACAAAGTGTGTGTTAAGGCTATAACTGTGTGGGGTGTGTGTGTGTGCAGGCGCGAGCAGTGGCCGCTGAGCGGCGCGTTCGCATGCTGGCAGGCGGCACTGGAGAACACGCGCGCGCTGTCTCGGGACCACGCGGCGCTGGCCGAGCTGTACGGCGGGCCGCTCGCCTCGCGGCTGCAGCGCGCCGCCGACGACGTGCTCCGGCTGCACCGCAAGTGCCGTGATATAGGTGAACAACTTACAACCTACACCTATCAACGGTCTTTACAATAAGAAATTACATAACTCAATTCATATCCACTTTCATTTGATTTGGATATTTGATTCTTATTAACTTTGACTAATAACTTAATAAGTTATTAACTAATAATTAATATTGACAATAGTACAATTTTATGCTCTTTAGACTTGGTGCATATTATAATATATCAATTAAAGAGCTGCACTAATTAATTATTATTGTTTCATTTTATCCAATAAATTCAGAGATACGTTAGATTATAATTCAGTATCGATTATACAAGCCAAAAAAACTTTCTAAGCATTGCAGTTAATATTCAGATAATTATGCTCCATTTTAATTTTAAGTAGGTTGTACGGTGCAACCGCACAGAGTGCAAAATCATCATTTTTGTATATCACAGCATTTTCATATTCATATTCATTAGCGTTAGTTCACATTAAAACGTCGCGAGCCGCGTACGTATGTAACTCATTACAGCATAGCAATAAAATCATATTATTTAGCAGCTTAGTTTCATTAGTAGCAGCAGCATCCCAGGTGTACGAACCATAGTCCGTACATCTTTATGGTCCTTCGAGCTTAAACGTAAGCAGGACCCATTCGCGTGTGATAAATCATACCTCGTGTAGTGGGAACTGCCACGTAAGTTCCAGCAGCAGCGGTGAGTCCACAGCTTTTTACCTATACTATCTATCGAAGCGAAGTAGCATTTTCATCATGGAAGATCTAGTAGCTAACCAAAACATGATCATCGGAGCGATGGAAAAACTCCAAATCAATTTTAAGAAAGACGGTGTCGAACGCAAGACCCCGGCTCATATTAATAAGCGATTAAGTGTGTTAGATTCTTACTGGCAAGAATTTCAATGCAATCATATTAAAATATGTGAATATGACGATAAATCGCATGAATATTTTAGCAATAACATTTATAAGCGAACGGCCGATTTTTATCATGAAACGCGGTCTTACATAATGCGGCACTTGCCAGCGGAAAGCAAGGAAAGCCCTATAAGACCTGCAACACCTGGCTTATTGTCTCAGCCGGGAACAAGCAAGCAGCAACAGGATTTAAATCCTCAGCCATCATTTAAATCGCAAGGTACATCGAGCAAACTTGATGAATTATTCCATAAACAAACAATTAACTTTAAGGCTTTTAAAAGAACTGTAACAAGTATTGATGTTGAAAAAATATGCACTAAGTGGAAATTCGAGGATGCCCTTCAACAGTTAAATTCCCGATGGAGCGTTATTGACTCCCTTCATTGGGAAATCGACAGCATTTTGGACGGGGAAGACGTTGAGTATGAGAATGTTTTCACTCGACACGAAAGCATTTTCAATAACCTCAAAGAAGCGATAAACACAAAGCTCTGGTCAGTCTCTCACAGAGAAAATATAACACCAAAGGTTGACATTCCGATTTTCAATGGAAACTATCAGCATTGGGTATCTTTTAAAAATCTATTCAACGAAGCTGTTCATCTTAATCCTTCCTTATCCAATTCACAAAAAATGCAGTATCTGAAAAGTAAGATCAAAGGCGAGGCAGAACGCCTCATACAGCATTTATCTATAAGCTCACAAAATTATACTTCCTGTTGGGAAATATTAAATCACAGGTACGAGAATAAAAAGCTTATTTTTACATCTCATATTAATATTATTTTAGGCCTACCCAACATGCAGCAGCAATCGCTCACACAAATTAAAAACATGCACGACGCGACAAAGGAATGCCTGAATGCCATCAAAAACCTTGGTGTTGATACAAGCACGTGGGACCCGATGATCGTTCATATCTTAGCGCTTAAATTAGATACCGACACTCATAACGATTACATCGAGTCATTGAAAAATCCTAGAGAGCTACCAACACTGCAAGAATTTCTAAGTTTCCTCGAGATGAAATTTACTGCATTAGAATCATCTAAGCGCAAGCAAGATCCACCTAAAACATACCAGCACCCTCAAAAACCAACACCAGCAGCATATCCTAAAGCATTCCAGAAATCGCATTTATTTAAATCATTCGCTAGCAACTATAATAATTCATCGCAAAACGGAAAAGGTATCAATTACACAACGCAAAATTGTCCAATATGCAACAATAATCATGGAATAATATATTGCAATAAATTCGCAGAATCTCAACCTAAACTGCAATTACAAACAATTACGAGGTTACAGCTATGTCAAAACTGCCTGTATAATCATAATGGTAATAAGTGTTTTTCCACTAAAAGATGTCGAGTATGCAATGAGAACCATCATACTTTGGTTCATGAAGCGTTCGCACAGCGGACATCCCAAAATACAGCCAGCACAACAAGCCCTGAAAAACAATCGAATAACAGCTCTCACGTGTCTCTGGATGATACGCAGGAAATTTTATTAGCAACAGCTCAAGTTACCGTTCAAGCTGCAGATGGTACATCATTAATCATGCGTGCTCTCATAGATCAAGGATCACAGACTTCCCTTATAACCGAAAATGCAGCCCAGAGACTTGGTCTGCCGCGTCAGCATTGTAAGGGAGTGATTTTAGGTTTAGGCGCGAAAGAGAACACGTGTAAAGGCTTTATGAACATACAAATATCTTCTCAATACAGCGATTATTCATTAAATACAGGAGTTTTTATAATGAATCATGCGGTGAACAATCTACCAAACAAATCATTCAGCAAACCAGCGTGGTCATTTATTAACGACATTCAGCTAGCCGATCCAGAGTTTTATCGACGCCGACCAGTTGACTTATTGTTAGGTGCCGATGTCTATTCATCTATTATCATGGAGGGAATTATTAAGCAAAGCGAATCTATTCCTGTAGCGCAGCAAACACGCCTTGGGTGGATTTTATGCGGCAACGTAAAGTCGTTCCAATGTAACGTTGTAATGGTCGACGTGGATAGCCTTCAAAAATTTTGGTCAATCGAAGACATTAACGAAAACGTAGATATATCACAAGAGGATTATCAATGTATTCAGCAATATCAATCAACAACAACTCGTCAGTCAGATGGAAAATACGTTGTTCGTCTCCCTTTACATCCAGACGCAGATGAAAAGCTAGGATTATCAAAAACAAAGGCATGCGCTCAATTTTATCAATTAGAACGAAAGCTACAAAAAGACGACAATTTATTCAATAAATATAAATCATTCATAAACGAATACAAAGAATTGGGTCACATGCACTTAACAATAGCGCGTAATATGAAACCTGCCTACTACATGCCGCACCACGGTGTACATCGAGCCGATTCGAGTACTACGTCATTACGAGTTGTGTTTAATGCATCCGAAAAAACATCGACGGGTGTAAGCCTTAATGACATCATGTATAGAGGTCCGAATTTACAGCATGATATTTTATTATTAATATTAAATTGGAGACAATATCCTTACGCATTTATAGCAGATATCGAAAAAATGTTTCGACAGATTTTAATTTCAAAGCAAGATCAACGTTATCAGCAAATAGTTTGGCGCGAAAATCCGAATCAACCACTCAGAGAATATACTTTGTCCACTGTTACGTATGGTACAAAAGCAGCGCCCTTTTTAGCAATGATGACGCTCAAGCAGTTAGCCAAGGACGAATGCAACCGTTACCCGATAGCAGCGAGGGTGTTAGAAGAACAATTCTACATGGATGATCTTCTTAGCGGTGCATTTGACATCATATCAGCGAAGCAATTGCAAAGAGATCTCATCGATTTACTCAAATCGGGAGGATTTAATCTCCGCAAATGGTCAGCGAATGAGTCATCATTATTAGAAGACGTTGATAAAGCAGAAAACCTAGCAAGCGATACGTACAATTTTAAGCATCAGGAATCAACGAAAGCACTCGGTCTTAGTTGGAATGCACGAGATGACAATTTTAAGTTTATGTGCAAACTATCTCCGCAATCCGATTTACAGCCTACGAAACGAGAACTACTAGGAGAAATATCAAAGATATTCGATCCTCTTGGTTGGTTGGCACCAGCAGTAGTTCAACTAAAACTATTATTTCAAAGCGTATGGTTAACTAATTTAAATTGGGATGACGTCATACCAGACAAGATTAACCTTGAATGGCGAAAATTAAGAGCAGACATAGAGAATATTGGAAATATCGAAATCCCGAGATGGATTTGTAGCGGGAGAGACGATTGCATTGAATTACACGGTTTTTGCGATGCGTCGTTGAAGGCATATGCATGCGTAGTATATGCACGGATAGTGCGTAAAGATCAAACGCACATAACACTGTTAGCCGCTAAAACGAAACTTGTCCCCGTCAGCAAAACTAGCCCTTCGTCAAAGACCGACGTATCGTTACCGAGACTAGAGTTAAGCGGTGCAGTCTTGCTCTCGAAACTTATGATAAAGGTCAAGCAAAGTTTAAGCGATCGCGATGTAAAAACGTTTGCGTGGTGTGACTCAACAGCTGTACTTGGATGGCTACAGGGCGAGCCCAGCCGCTGGAAGCCTTTCGTCGCAAACAGAGTGATTAAAATAACAACAACTTTACCACCACAGACTTGGCGTTATGTTAAGTCCAGCGATAATCCCGCAGATTGTGCTAGCCGTGGCATGAGCATCGCGCTTTTAGGAAAGCATGACCTATGGTGGAAAGGGCCCACCTGGCTACTCAGTGATATTAAACATCAGCAACAATTAACGTATGATACTAAATTAGAAGCAAAGAAAATGTTATCAAACGTAGTTACGAAGAATAATAATATTTCAGCGAACTTTATTAGCGATTTTATAGACAAATACAGCAGTTTTACATATGGGTCACGAGTACTAGCATGGATTTTGCGAATATTCTCGTCCGTAACAAAACAAAATTATTTAACTATACAAGAGTTGCAAAATTCACAATTAAAAATTATAAAAGCTATACAATATTTAGAATTTCGTCAAGAAATAAATGATTTAAATAGCTTAAGTAGAGTTGATTCAAAGAGCAATTTATTATGTCTTAATCCATTTCTAGACGAAGAAGGTTTATTAAGAGTTGGAGGTCGTCTAAAAAACAGCAACATCTCATATAACATGAAACATCCCTACATAATACCACAGAGCAGTCATCTTACAAATTTATTAATTGATTTAGCACATAAGTCAACATTCCACGGTGGAGCGAGGTTGACGAACTCTTGGCTTCGTCAGCGATATTGGATACTCGGCGGAAACAGAGCGGTTAAGAAACGTTTATATAATTGTGTAATATGCACGCGACACAGCCCGGTAAAACAACTACAAATAATGGGAGATTTACCGGGAGCAAGAACAAACCCTACTAGACCGTTTTATCACACGGGGGTTGACTTCACGGGACATGTAGACGTGAAATCAAGCAAGGGTCGCGGTATTAAAACAAGCAAAGGATATGTGGCCGTATTTATCTGTATGGTCACAAAAGCGGTTCACTTAGAGTTAGTATCAGACTTATCATCATCCACATTTTTAGCAGCGTTACGTAGATTAGCAGCAAGAAGAGGAACTCCACGTCACCTATACAGTGACAACGGAACGAATTTCGTAGGAGCCAGCAAAATTTTAGCGAATGAGTTTATTGACCAGCAATCTATTTTAACACAGGATTTTTTCACGGAAATTAGCGAGATGCAAATCGAGTGGCACTTCAATGCACCTTCCTGGCCTAGCGCGGGAGGACTTTGGGAAGCAGCGGTTAAAAGCCTAAAATATCATTTACGTAGAGTCCTAGGCGATCAAAAGCTTACGTACGAAGAGTTCGCCACTCTACTTTATCAGCTAGAAGCTTGTCTAAATTCGAGACCCCTATCTCCTCTATCTGAAGATCCTGATGACTTAGCATATCTCACACCTTCCCACTTTTTAGCGAGCGGTCCAATTTTAACAATCATAGAAACTGAAAGAGATGAGAGAACGAGGTGGCAATTGACGCAAAAAATATTTAGTGATATTTGGAAACGGTGGCGAGCTGAATATTTAACGTCATTATCAGCCAGAAGCAAGTGGAAAACATCAAAGCCTAATATCAAGTTGAACGACATCGTAATTATACACGACGCTCTTCTACCTCCAGGAAAATGGGCGTTAGGTCGTGTGATCGAATTACACCCTGGGTCAGACGGCTACGTAAGAGTTGTGAGCGTAAAAACTAAGACGGGAATTATCAAGCGACCGGTTATTAAATTGTCCATTCTTCCTGTTAACACAGAAGAAACAAATCAGCAAAAGCTACAGAATCATACCAGCAGCTTATCACCCGCAAGCCCCCCGAAAAAAGCGCATTCCAATTAAATCATTTCATATAAACTTATTATCTATCGTTCATATTAACATTATTTATTTTAATGCTCACGTCAGCTACAAACGTAATATTATACAGTAACAACTTCAATATAACAAGAATAAACGTCGACAAACATTTTATATTCTTCAATAAATTAACATAGTTGAAGATGGATAGAAATTAATTAACTACTCCAATAAGCAACCAAACTTCAAAATTTATTAATAACTAATTAATAATCATCTGGAAATCATCAGCTTTATGAAACTTTAAAAAGTAATATTCATTGTAACATCGTATTATACAAAATAATAAGCCACGGTTGTAAACAATTGGAGTTCCATGACCGCATGTTACTGAATCAGCATTTCGATTCAACGAGGCGCACGCGACCAGGCCTTATCAATGGTGTCAGATATATTATTGCGAATACATTGTCTGAGATTAAAGCTAAATATTCATGATTAATTCACATAAACAACACACTTATAAGATAAATATTGAGCCGGAGGTGTATCCGAAATCCAACCGATTCAGTATTTTATAAACACCGGATCAAATTTGGAGCTGGCAAAAAAGCTACAACGACTCCCTGCTAGCTCTTGGGAAGCGCATTCAGGGGATAGCAGCAGCAGCGGGCCTGTGGTGTGCGTGGCGGCCGGCGGCGGCGAGCGCCCTCCGCGGCGCGAGCGCCTGCCGCGTACCAGCGCGCAGCGTGCCATCAGTGACCCATGTGTTAGTTTTAGTGATAAGTGTGTGAGTGTAAAGTGTGTAAAACAAAAAGCAGAGCAAAGTGTGTGTGAAACAAAAAAGCAGAGCAATGTGTGTGTGCGTCATTCAGTGAATCAATAAAAGACAATTCCCTATCTTAGAAAAGTGTAGCCTTAAGATCGATATCTGATGATTGTCGGGCATCATTTGTTAATAGCTTTTAAGAATATTGTTTTCACCTTGTAATAGGTTAGCTCATCGTCATATCTATCATAGCTTTCATTTCCATCACTCTTGTTGCCCGGGAGCATGTACGGTGCAACCGCACAGAGTGCAAAATCATCATTTTTGTATATCACAGCATTTTCATATTCATATTCATTAGCGTTAGTTCACATTAAAACGTCGCGAGCCGCGTACGTATGTAACTCATTACAGCATAGCAATAAAATCATATTATTTAGCAGCTTAGTTTCATTAGTAGCAGCAGCATCCCAGGTGTACGAACCATAGTCCGTACATAGGTAAAGATGTATCTATACTATTTTAAATAATGGTTGTGTGTTGTGTTGTAGTGTGCGAGCGTCACGAGGAGATCGGCGCGGCGCTGGCGGAGGCGGCGGCGGGCGGCAAGGCGCACGCGGCCGCGGCGGCCGACTGGCGCGCCGCCGCCGTCAAGCTGCGCGCCGCACACGCCGCAAGGGCCCAGCTGCTCGCCGCCGACCCTCCGCGACACAAGAAGCTCAAGGCGCTCGATAAAGAGCTAGAAAAGGTGAGCGGCACACAGTCTTTGAATTCACTTCCATCAATGAATCCTGATTGTGATAAACGAGTGAATTTCCTTTAACATTTTTTTTTTGTTTTTCATAATTCACTAGATTGTATATGTTACCGCCAAACCGCGATTTCAGGACAAACTAGGTTTGCCTAGGCTAAACTAGTTCGTCCTATACACGATCGGATGAACTGGTATAGCCTAGGCCAAACTAATTCATCCTAAGACCCATAGGATAAATCAGTTTAGGCTAGGCCATACTAGTTTATCCTAAAATAAGTACGCAAACACCCAGGATAAAGTAGTTCGAGCCCTGACCGGGGATCGAACCCGGGGCCGTCGGCTCAGTATAACGCCCAAGCTAAAGGCAAGTCTTGTGGTTTGCAGCGGCGCGCGCGGCACAGCGCGGCCCGCGCGCGGGCGCTGCGGGCGCGCGCCGACTACGTGCTGAGCCTCGACGCCGCTAACGCCACGCTGCAGCGCTACTACCTCGACGACGTCGCCGACATTATGCTGGTCAGTTCGCACTCTACGCCAATAGCTATAAAATAATCACTCGGGCACACATATCGATTATCGATCGCATTAACAACATCGATCACTTCAATAGTATCTATAGTCTTGGCGGTTTTTTGCAAATAAATAAAAATATTTATCATGATATGAATATCTCGTGCTATATTATTTGTTATCACTTATCAGTATCACGGTTGTATATGCTTACTAGATTTCCGCCCGCGGCTTCGCCCGCGTTTTCAAAGGAAAACCCGCATAGTTCCCGTTCCCGTGGGATTTCCGGGATGAAACCTACCCTATGTGTTACAATGTCATTTAGCACACATATATGTGTGCTAAATTTCATTCGGTTCAGTAGTATTTTCCTGACGTATAGAAATTTTCCTGGCTTATCGAAATTTTCCTGGCGTATAGAAATTTTCCTGACGTATAGAAATTTCCCTGCCTTATAGAAATTTTGCTAGCTTATAGAAATTTTCCTGACGTTTAAAAATTTTCCTGGCTTATAGAATTTTTCCTTTCTCATGGAAATTTTCCTGGTGTATAGAATTTTTTCTGGCTTATAAACATTTTTCTGGCTTATACAAATTTTCTATATCTATATAATTTTGCGGCAGAGAAATTTTCCTCACGTATAGAAATTTTCCTTGTTTATAGAAATTTTCCTGGCGTATAGAAATTTTCCGGACTTATGGAAATTTTCCTGTCTTATAGAATTTTTCCTGACGTTTAGAAATTTTCCTGGCTTATATATATTTCCCTGCCTTATAGAAATTTTGCTAGCTTATAGAAATTTTCCTGACGTATAAAAATTTTCCTGGCTTATAGAATTTTTCCTTTCTCATGGAAATTTTCCTGGTGTATAGAATTTTTTCTGGCTTATAAACATTTTTCTGGCTTATACAAATTTTCCATATCTATATAATTTTGCGGCAGAGAAATTTTCCTCACGTATAGAAATTTTCCTTGTTTATAGAAATTTTCCTGGCGTATAGAAATTTTCCGGACTTATGGAAATTTTCCTGTCTTATAGAATTTTTCCTGACGTTTAGAAATTTTCCTGGCTTATATATATTTTCCTGACGTATAGAAATTTTCCTGGCGTATAGACATTTTCCTGACGTATGGAAATTTTCCTGGCGTATATACATATATTTTCCTGACGTATAGAAATTTTCCTGGCGTATAGACATTTTCCTGTCTTAAATTTTCCTTTCGTATGGAAATTTTCCTGGCTTATCGAAATTTTCCTGGCGTATAGAAATTTTAATGGCTTATAGAATTTTTCTTGACGTATAGAAATTTTCATGGCTTATAGAAATTTTCCTGACGTATAGAAATTTTCCTGGCTTATATATTTTCCTGACGTATACACATTTTCCTGACGTATAGAAATTTTCCGGACTTATGGTAATTTTCCTGTCTCAAATTTTTCTTTCGTATGGAAATTTTACTTATCTATATAATTTTGCGGCAGAGAAATTTTCCTCACGTATAGAAAATTTCCTTGTTTATAGAATTTTTTCTCACGTATAGAAATTTTCCTGGCTTATATATATTTTCCTGACGTATAGAAATTTTCCTGGCGTATAGACATTTTCCTGTCTTAAATTTTCCTTTCGTATGGAAATTTTCCTGGCTTATAAACATTTTTCTGACTTATACAAATTTTCCTTATGCATATAAATTTTCCCGACGTATAGAAATTTGCCTGATTTATAGAAATTTTCCTGACGTATAGAAATTTTCCTTGTTTATAGAAAATTTCCTGGCGTATAGAAATTTTCCTTTCTTATGGAAAATTTCCAGCTTATAGAAATTTTACCGACTTATGGAAATTTTTTCCTGACTTATCGTAATTTTTCTGTCAATCGAAATTTCCCTAACTATTGTTAAAATCATTTTTCTAATCTTCCTAAAATTGGAAATTTTTACAACTGATTAAAGTAAACCCGCAACTTCCTTCCGCGTACAGTGAAACTGTGGAACGATCTGCCACCTGCGGTGTTCCCGAACAACTACGACATTGGGGCCATCAATAAAAGAGCTTATTTGTTCATATATTTTTCTTTGCCCGCGGATTCCCCTGATGTTAAATTCGCATTAGTATGAGTCGTTTCACCGCTGTCAAAAGTTACCCATGGCCATGTCACATTAAAACGAATAAACACACTTTCGCATTTATAATATTACTAGGGGTCCGCCCCGGCTTCGCCCGTGGTACATATTTCGCAATAAAAGGTAGCCTATGTCCTTTCTCGGGTATCAAAATATCTCCATACCAAATTTCATGCAAATTGGTTCAGCAGTTTAGGCGCGATTGAGTAACAGACAGACAGACAGAGTTACTTTCGCATTTATAATATTAACTATGGATTTTGTACATTTTATTAATGTGTTAAGTACAACTAATGCCTTATTTTTGCTCACCCACAACATATTGTTATATTTTCCTGGTAGAGATCGCTACATACACCTAGCGATAAGGTCGCCCTTCGCCGTTTCCGTTAAGTCTTGTCTTTGTATTATGTATTTTTAAAGCAATAAAGCATTTTCATTAATTCATTCACGGTTTTACATGTATAATATGTCTGTAGAACACAATAAGTACATACGGTATGATATGAGCTGTTATATGACATGAGCGCTCACGTTTGCTCGGGTGCAGTGCACGGAGGTGGGGTTCGAGGCGGTGGTGGGGCGCGCGGTGCGGTGCGCGGGCGCGGCGGAGGGCGCGCGCGCGCGGGCGCTGGGCGGCGCGGCGGGCGCGCTGCTGGCCGCCGCCGACGCGCTGGACGCGCTGGCCGACCGCCAGCGCACCGTGGCCGCGCACCCCGCCGCCTTCGCGCTGCCGCGCCCGCTGCCCTTCGCCGGCGACGAGCCCGCCGCGCAGGACGCCGCCATGCGCGCGCTGCTCGACGGCGCCGCGCCCGACGCGGACGAGGTGACAAGCTACACGCCACTCACACCGAACGTAACACGGTAACACACAATACCCGACGCGCAACACGGGGACACACATTGTAAACTTGCTGCACGCCATAAACGACACGCAATATTACACTTAACATGCAACATACGATTCTAATGATTTTATGCAAGGAGATTAAAAAAAATCAATTATTGTAACTATATATTTTTTTCAACTAAATTTTGTCAAATCAAAATTAAAGTTTGGAAACTTTTATAAAAGCTTCATTCGATATTTCTCACATATGCGAAATTTACTGTGAGTTCGTAATGATCACTGACATGGTAACGTCGGTCGCAGGGCACGGAGGCGCTGCAGAGCGAGCTGCAGCAGCGGCTGGCGCAGCTGGGCGCGGCGGCGCGCGCGCTGCGGGCCGAGTGCCGCGAGCACGCCAAGACGCTGGACGCGGCCGAGGCCGAGCTGGTGCGGCAGATGGAGGGGCCCGACGCGCTGTGGGACGTGGGCGGGCTGTTCGGCGCGCCCGCGTCCCCCGCCCCGCCCGCCCCGCCCGCACCCGCCCCGCCCCCCGACCAGGCCGACCAGGAGGACTACTACCTCACGGTGCGCCGCTTCGTCTCATTTCAAATACCATAATAAAACTTTCGTTATTATAAGTTGAATTAAATTATGAGATATAGCATGCAGTCACTATTATGGTTCATGATTCTAGAGCTTTCATTCCTAATTACAAATTTTAATGAACATTAAAAATTCTTCAAAAAAAATCTTCTGATTTAATTGGCCGGCCTTCAATAAGCTTTACGTAAAAAAAATTGTTTGATCGGTTTGATCGACAAGTTTATACGAACGCAATTAATAAACGTGCACTAGAAATTCGATTTCTTTACGTAATTTTGGACTAAAATTAGGTAATCGTTAACTGTTTCACAGTAGGTATGCCAAATTTGATCTATTGGTAAAATTCGGCAAAAAATTAATATCTGGCTAAATGACGCGTCTTAAATAAAGAGCATCGAATGCGGTGGTTAAATCAAAGTTTATTATAATAATATTAAAAAAAAAAAATTGGTTGTCTGTAAAGTCGGTTTACTGACGATAGTTGAACGTGACAACGGCCTATTGTGCTTCTTTGTTGCTCGTTCCGCGCTCTCGCTTGCACTTCAAGCCTCATGCCTCAAGCCTCAAGAGTTATGTTTTTTCGTGAGTGCAGCTGGCTATCGAATTATAAGACGTTGTCACGTCAAAAAAAGTGAAAGAAAAGTAGATATTTTTTTTAGATATGAGTATGTATTGTATTAAGTTTCTTGTCGCTAAATGATAGTTCACGGTGTAACGGGGCAGAGGTCGTGTTGCAGAAGTTCCGGTCGTACATGTCGTGCGCGGGGCGGCTGGCGCGGCTGGAGAGCAAGGCGGCGGCGGTGCGCGCGCGGCTGCTGGGCGGGGCTGTGGGGGGCGGGGCCGGGGGCGGGGCCGCGGGCGAGGGGCCGCCCTCCCCGCCGCGCCGCGCGGGCGGCCGCCGCCGGGGGCAGTTCGCGCCGCCGCTCGACGACACGCTGCCGCTCGTGCTCACCTCCTGCGTGCGCGTCATCGCCGGATACGGTGAGCTCACAGTGCGCGGTCATGTCGACACGCTATTACTTTCCAACTACTTTATAATATGTACTTCAAATGTCATGGAAATTGCTGGAAACTAAAAACAGATATCAGCGAATCGATTTAAAGATCTACTATTTTACCACAAAAAACTTAAGACACGGTTTATCTTTGAGCGCGGGTTGACTTTAATCTGATTTTGTCGTAGACAACTATTAATAAGTGACAGATCCCTAGTTTAAAAGTAGACTGTTTTTAAATTGTTTTGTGGTAATGCCATTAAATTCTCTTTAATTTAACACAATAAAATGATCTTTGTGTCTCGTATTACAATATCTGTGAGTCCGTTCCTCGCTGACGCGGCGTCTCCCTTAGGGCTGAAGCAGCAGGGCATCTTCCGCGTGTCGGGCTCGCAGGTGGAGATGCAGGCGCTGCGCGCCGCGTTCGAGCGCGGCGAGGACCCGCTGGCGCGCGTGCGCGACGCGTCCGACATGAACTCCGTGTGCGGCCTGCTCAAGCTGTTCCTGCGCGAGCTGCGGCCGCCGCTGCTGCCGCCGCAGCTGCAGGGCCGCCTGCTGCGCGTGGCCGCGCTGCCCGACGACGGCGCCTTCGCGCGGCGCCTGCGCGAGGCGCTGGCCGCGCTGCCGCCGCCCGCGCTGCTGGTGCTGCGCTACCTGTTCGCCTTCCTGCACCACCTGCACGAGCACAGCGACGCCAACATGATGGACGCCTGGAACCTGGCCATCTGCCTCGGGCCCACGCTGCTGCCGGCCTGGGGCGACGGCGGCGAGCAGGTGGCGGCGCAGAACCTGGTCAACGAGCTGGTGAAGCGCGCCATCCTGCTGCACCGCGACGTGTTCCCGCAGGACGTGGCGCCGCACACGCTGTACGTGCCGCCCGCGCCCGACGCGCCCGACCGGCCCGACCCGCCCGAGAGACCGGGGTCAGTCACATAATATCATTATCACAATAAGCCATTTACAGATTCTCACGGCTAGAATAATATTAATATTATGTAACAATTACAAATGTGAGCGATTACACACACGAATGAAACTGACATGATCATGAAAGTGAAAAATCAACAAACAATTTTTCTTGCGTGGGGCGCTTTTCATGAGCTGATTGTATAATAGATAGGTATCTACATTCTACATGACATTATTCCACGCTTTTTTCACAAATATACTATGTATTGGTTATTGCTTGATTCCTAGATTAAGAATTATTTTCTACTTTTTAGTTGTAAGCACAGAACAGTAAAAACAAATAGAAGTGCTATAATGTCATAATAGGCTATTTGACAGTATAAAAAATAAATTACTTTTTTTGTGCAATCCATATATATATATAAGGTTTATGAAGCGATTTAAATTAATAAATTATATAAATAATAACTTATTTATTTATAAATCGTCGAGAAAAAACATCATATTTTTTAAAATTACCACGTGACCGAAAACATCCATGATTGGCTGCATCTGCCATGACGTCACAGCGGCGTAAATAACAAGTGATCCCAACGTTTACTCACGTCGTTGCTGAATTTCGCTTTTGGTTTTGTTTCTTGTATAACTTATTTCTTGTGATTCAAGGTGTCTGTAATCAGTTTTGTTCTTTATGTGTTATTTTTGTTTGTCATGGAACCGAATTTCGAAAAAGCAGACAGTAGAAATCCACCTAAAGTGGACGCTATATTGGTTGGCATGTTCTTTAAAAACAACCAAGATTTTTACGCTCCTCAATTGAGAAATGTGAAAACAGCTACGTAAGTTAATATTTCAATCGTCATTCATTACCTTTTTAGTTAATTGTACCTACAAACATGAATCACAATAGCACAATAATTATGAATTATACATTTTTTAGATTAAGTCCTTTGTTTTTTATTTCAGCCATCCAGTTTATAGGATTGACGTGTTTGTATTGATTATTTTCAATATCAATACAAACACGTCATCATCAATTTATATATATCATTATCTTACCTCAAGCAGGTAAGTAATGAGACGATTTATACTATGTATTGCAAATAAAATAAACTGCCTACTAGGTATTCAACACCATACTTACATCGAAGTGGTCTTCACAAAAAAATATAACTGTTTTAATTGATATATTATCTAATATCACTTGGATTTCTGCGAGCTAACTGCAACCACTTTCTACGCATTTTTATATCTTTTGGAGCACATATAAATAGTTTGTCAGGGGTTTTAATAGTTGTATTTCTGCATCCAGGAACTACACACCACCTATAAGAACTCATTTTCTGGTTTTTAAACAGATTAACTTAATTATACTATAATTAAAACAAAAACGAACAATAAGTACTAGGAGCAAGTTGATGTTTACGCCGCTGTGACGTCACCATGGTCGCGAGACGCCATATTCTTCAAAATTGTGTTTTGGCGGCGTATTTGAATATCATGTTTTTATTTTCCATTTTCTCAATGATATATATAATGATATAATATATATAAGAATAACTACAAAAAATTAAGAAACATGTGTTTTGTGTGCTCTATAAACGTATCTTAATAATTTGAGACAGTTTTCAAAACCTTGTCAAATAGCCTATTAGTACTATGAAAACCACTGTCGCCAAACCCACACATTTAAACCGATAGCTAAATAGTACACACAAGTAAACTATGCCTCTTTGGGAAATCTATAAATAAATTGGACAAATAATTATGTTTGTCTTTTCTAAAGTATCGATACTGTCGATATGGCGGCGCGCATATCCATCACTAAACCAACATTCTTTTGTTTATTGCAATAATATTCCAGAAAGTCCAGATTTTATTACATATATGTATAGATGTGTAGATGAGTTTCGTGTCATGTATCACTACTAAATCTTTTACGTCAAGGTTAGTTCCAAGATCTAGATTTTTTATTCGATAGTTGAAACGTAGGGTTTGTTTTTTACTAGGATTGAGATCTAATTTATTTTGAGAAGGAATATAAGAATATTGATTCGAAAAAGACTGATAAAAATTCGCGTCTTTTCGTTAAAATTTTATAACTTTCAGTGTAACATTATATTAAATATTTTTATTCTGTACTAGCGGTCCGCCCCGGCTTCCCCCGTGGTACATGTTTACGTTTTCTCTACATAACAACCATCCTCGTACTTCAAGGAATATAATAAAAAAAGAATTATCGAAATCGGTTCAGCCGTTCTCGAGTTATGCGCTTACCAACACATTTTGCGATTCATTTTTATGTATAAGAAGATTGTCATAAATCAACAAATAAGCAATAGTATGGTGCGGTACATTCCAGCGAGAGCGAGGTGGACGGCGCGTCGGCGGCGGGCGAGGGCGGGGCGCCGGCGGAGGGCGCGGGGGGCGGGGCGGGGGGCGCCGGGAGTGCGGGGGGCGCGGGGGGCGCCGGGGGCGCGGGGGAGGACGCCGCGCACCCGCTCGCACGGGACGACGCCTCGCTCTACGGCGACGACGACGACACCGGTACGTGCCGCACACACACACAGCAGGCAGCGTGGTGTGTGTGTACACACGCACACGTAAATACGCGCACGCGTGCGCACACGCTAATCTAAGATGCCTAATTATTTACGTAATAATTATAATATATCACATGTAATCCCCAGTGGGGCATATGGCGTGTGACGCATATTATTTTGGCAATTCACTATTTAAAAGTTGTCAAACGTGATACTTCCCCTATATGTTTAAATTAAAGAAAAAAAATTTAGGTACCTAAAGTAATGAATGAGGTAGTTACTTTACGCGGCATGAAATTAAGCAGTGAATTACACACAGTGAATTAGCTCTTTAGGAGTACCTTAATAATAATCACTTAAAATTGCATTTTCAGAATTGGAACTGAGCGATGAAGGCGAGCCCGAATGGAGAGAGAATCACAGGTAAATCTATCGTTTTTATGAAATTAGAACTTAATACGATTTTCGAGTATTAATATGACTATTATAAATAGTGATACAAATATTGATATGAAATAACGATTGGTTCGCAGATGTTCCGGCGACGAGACGCACACACAGGTATCGCCGATCGCACACACGAACACGATATACACACACATTGATTAGTATTGTACACACTTCTATATTATATAAGTAAATTATATTTTTGTAAATTAATAATGTTCGTTAACGACGTTAGAATTGAATAATCGCACTTTCGTTACACTTAACACAAATTTTAGCATTTTTAATAATTGTAATTTGTTAATTAAAAAATTAAAATTTTATTCGTGCATGCGATATACTGACGATATTGTACGGTGCCATTTTTGAGTTACGCTTAATATATTATTGTTCTATCTTATTGTAATACGGCACAGCCGCCGACACCTCGGGGAAATGTGGCTCGTATCGACTTATGTATGCTTTATAAATACCTATGTTTTGCATTGAATTGGATGGTGAAGTCCACCGCCCGTGTGCAGTGTGCAGTGTGCAGTGTGCAGTGTGCAGTGTGCAGTGTGCAGTGTGCAGTGTGCAGTGTGCAGTGTGCAGTGTGCAGTGTGCAGTGTGCAGTGTGCAGTGTGCAGTGTGCAGTGTGCAGTGTGCAGTGTGCAGTGTGCAGTGTGCAGTGTGCAGTGTGCAGTGTGCAGTGTGCAGTGTGCAGTGTGCAGTGTGCAGTGTGCAGTGTGCAGTGTGCAGTGTGCAGTGTGCAGTGTGCATGCGGCGGGCGGCTCTGTGTACTTGTTGCCAATAAACTGTTCTACCGTAGACGCTTGTTTGATTTTATTTGCTACGCTGGCTCTGGGTGTGGGGCGCGGGGGGGTTGACCGCTTTTTTTTACTTATTTTCCGATATAGACAGTTTTACATATTTTTATTCATGACGTATCTGAAGACTCCAAAATCGACCGGAAGATTGAAATCAATGAGTTTGAGGCGATAATTGCCATTTTAAATCTGATAAATTAATTATATTAAAACAAAAATTGCAATAAAAGCTACCAAATTCGCACACATGTCGGAAAATAAGTTACAGCGGCACCGGGAAGTCGCTCCGTAAAGGACGACGTACTAATTCAGAGGGAATTCCTTCGTTATATAGCAACTACTATTCTACCGTCGATGTGTGTGCTGCTTTGTTACTTATTTATTTAATATTCAAAAGTCACGCGACCCGATCATCATCAGGTTGCATCAGGCACTACGCATTGGCGGGAGATAATATATCAGACAATCCTCACTCACTTGGTTTCATGATGTGTAATGCATGACTTTGTTTTGAAACGGGTGGTTAAATTGTAGATGCATTGTTGTATGGTGGACTAATAATTTTGCGATGAATAATTTATATTATTTACAAAAATATATCTCAATCTTACCTCACTAGAGGTATGAGGTTGGATGGATGGATACCTTTTTTAGTATTTTTGTATATAATAAACTAGCGGTCCGCCCCGGCTTCGCCCGTGGTACATATTTCGCAATAAAAGGTAGCCTATATTCTTTCTCAGGGTCTAAAGATTATCCGTGTCAAATTTCATCAAAATCGGTCCAGTAGTTTATGCGTGAAAACCATACATACAAACCTTTCCTCTTTATAATATTAGTAAAGATAAAACGTTTGATTTGATGAAAGTGAGTAAGTAAAGTTAGACTTCCACAGATTTCTTTCATCGCTTGTGGTTTTACTGGCGACTACCTGGCAATACTTCGATAGCGTGGTCATACATTTTTAATATTTCACTCTCTAGCCTCACACTTATATGTATATCATCGAATTACGTAAAAGAAACGCAAACCAACAAACATAATTTTAGGATTTATATTAGGAATCGAATCTAGGACTTTCCATCGTTTCACCGCAAACATCTCACCTAAGAACTCGTATTAACACGTCTCTGAATAAAATTTATTTATTTATATTGCATTATACAGGGTGTCACACTATTGGTATACTAAGCGCGAAGGGACTTATAGGTTTGCATACACTGATCATGAAAAAAATACTTAAACAACAAAATTACGTCAAAAATTTTTAGCTAAATTTTTCCTGAAAATCCATGTTTTCTTCTCTGGCTTCGCGCAGCCGGCATATAACGCTTCTCTAATGTGAGCATTTTGTCTATGAAAACATAATCTTAAACGATAGCCCACGTGCTGGTGGCAAAGCTGGGCGGGTTGCTTGTTATGGGTATACACATAGAGTTTTAAGATTTCATCTATTTGAAAAAAAAATGCGTCTGGAATTTTTTAAGGTATTTTTTACGTACTCAGCGTATGCAAAACTATAGCCTATTTTGAGCTTAGTATACCAACAGTGGGACACCCTGTATATATTAATTAAAAATCAAAGGTAGGTATATTCTATTCCGAATCAAATCGGATAAAGGAAAATAAAACGCAATATATCGTCGAACATAATATAATAAGCCTGTGGAAGGCAAGGGTTGAGTGTGTACATGTGGTTGGTTGCGCAGAGCGGCGCCGCAGCGGCCGCCGCGCGCCGCGCCGCGGGCCCGCCGGCGCACAGCTCGCACCCCGCGCACGACGCCGGCAGGTAACCTACTTTACATAACATAACCGAGACATATTCTAAAATTACTAAATCTAAATAATATGTTCTCATGTAAGTCTTCTCGAGAATTTAATTTTTTATCATTTTCCACGTATAGACGCTACCGTTTATTCTCGACTATTCGGAAGGTAGCAGTCATTCTTTTAAAGGGAGGTCCCGACTTTCCGATTAAAAAAGAAAAAATGTCAAAATCGGTTCACCCGGTCGAAAGTTCCGATTAAACATTATTTATTACACTTTCTACTTCTATTCCCTCCTCGTCTAACTCGTCTTATAAATGAGGTGTACTATAATACTAATGTAGTGAATTATAATATTATTACGCTTCACTTATTCTTTTTGATTTTTTCGTGTCACAGCCGGCTGGCGGAGAGCACGCCCGACCTGGTGCTGGACCTGCCAGCGCGCGACCCCGCCGACACCTTCCTGCACAACCGCGACACGCTCAAGAAGCGGCCCGCGGGCCCGCCGCCCGGCGCCCCCGCGCCCGGCGCCCCGGCCGGCGCCCCGCCCGCCGGCGCCCCCGCGCCCGACGGCAGCCCGGTGCCGGCGCGCAACACGCTGCGCGTGGCGGCCAAGTTCGCGGAGCTGACGCTGACGGGCGGCTCGCTGAAGCCGGCGCTGGCGGCCAAGCCGGCGCTGCTGCGGCGCCCCACGCCGCACCCCGCGCACCCGCGCCCCGCGCCGCCCGTCGCCCCCGCGCCCTCGCCCGCGCCCTCGCCCGCGCCCGACGCGGCGCCCTAGCCGGCCGCGCCCCGCCCGCTCCGACCCGCGTCGGATGCTATCGAGTGCTACGTTAGAGTTGCGACGGTGTCGTCCATGATCGTTGTAGATTTTGATCTTTTCATTTTAAAATATATTCCGAGGAGATTCGCACTTTGCAATGTATCGACAGATTTGACGAATCTTTCGCGTGAACCTTCGTTTTCACTATTGTAGGTTCTTTTTGAAATCGCCTCGATAAATTATTGTACGGCGGTATGATGGTATGTATGGCGGTCGGGGCGCGAGCGGGCCCGGCTCGCCGCCCGAGAGTTGCCGTTTTGAGATTATTTTATTCTGCATTTATTGTAATCGTACGTACAATATTGACGATTTGATTGTGTATATTTTTGTAAGCGCTTTTGACTGAGACGACGCGGACGGCGAGCCGTCGTCCGAAGTTTTTGTATTCTCGTATTGTATTTTATAGTAGGGTATTTATAGTATTTTAAATATTTTTGTACGCGTCGCCGCGCACCGGCGCCGCTCTATTCGTCTGTAACTGTATCCGCGTACAATAAACAGTATTACGAAATATTGCCTTTTATTTACTTCCTATGAGCTTCAATAAACGTAAAAATATGTTTGACAGTAGGTATTAAAGATGAAGAAAAAAGTGTTGGATGATAAAGCTAATCTATCTAGTTATGACTGTGGTTATTATCTAGTAACTATACTCTGTCCATTATATTATTTGCTTTTTGACAGCTTCACGCCTATGAAGGATTGTATTGTGTATGTTAAAATGTCATACAAATAATTATTGTACTTCATGGACATGCCCCGCCCACTTAGTAATGTCTACACAGAATTATTCAATGATGGGTCGATAGATTATAATAATCGATATAAATACTCTGTAAAATGTATCCTATACAGAAAAACTCTTCTATTATGTTATATAATTTAAACATAAAGACAACCAAATTGTAAGAGAGAAACCAATAAACAATAAAATATTAATTTAGTTTAGTTTTAACATAAAATGCATAGATATGTGGTCTTATTATTACATATTATCTTATTAGTATGTTTACGTTGTAATTATTATTTACGTACCTGATTCGATTTATGATAATATTTTGAATTTATAATTGAAATAGTATTACAATCGATAATCGTTTGTACATCTCTTCTGGTATCACCCGTCGAGCTGTCAAAAAGCAATTCTCTTCGTTTATCTACAGACGCTCCGATTTGGTTGGTGCCAACCACAGAACATTAAAAACAAATAGAAGTGCTATAATGTCATAATTACTATGAAAACCAGTGTCGCCAAACCCACACATTTAAACCGATAGTTATACAGTACACTACAAGTAATCTATGCCTTTGATTGGACAGCTTAATTTGAGTAGAAACTGACTTAGGTTATAAATTCAGCATTTCAATATGTACCCTAACGCACCATGTTACGGTTTATTTTAGTATAACATCCCTAGGTATATAAGCTGTTTTGTTTCTCATTGCACAGAAATTCCAAATTCGAAACCATTCAGCTACTCCACAACAGAGGGCGTTAGTTTTCGATAGATATAACTTTGAACCTCAACACATAGAGATAAGGTTAAAATTTGTGTCACTCAACATTGATGACATTAACTTGATATTTATCTAATGCTATGCCCTGAGGGATGTCAGCCTTGTTATCGATAATTCACAAATAAATATTTTTTGTGTATTTTTTTTTCTTTCTATTATATGAGTATAGTATAATGTGTCACATTTTGGAGTATGTTTATTACTACTAAATTCGTCTTTTTATATTATTATTATTATTAAATAAAAAACGGAATAGAATAGTATTAATCTATATTTACAAAATACAAACAGAAAATATGCATTATTTTAAATCTTGGAACTGCCGTAGGTTTGCTGTATCGGTGGCCTTTGTTAGACCGCTTAGTGCTGTTCGGCATCCAGTTAACTCGTCACGTTGCATTTATCCATTTCTCTTTTAAATTAGCCTCTTTGGGAAATCTATAAATAAATTGGACAAATGAAAGCTAAGGAAAAATAAAATAAAATTTAATATTAATAATGTTTGTCTTTTCTAAAGTATCGATACTATCGATATGCGCCACAAGCATCACTAAAGCGACATTCGTTTGTTTATTGCAATAATATTCCAGAAAGTCTTGATTGCTGTTCAATCTATAATAGTACTAATTTCTTACGTATTAAGGTTCATTTTGTCTAGATACAATTTTGACAAATTACAAGAGAAGTTATAACATAAAATATTATATGTAAAATAAATAAAAATAAGACTTACCGATGGTATGAAATGCCTCCATTGCTGATATTATTTCGTCTGCTATCATTTTTGCACTCTAATACCGAACAACACGTCCTAATTAATGAATAAATATGGAAAAAAGGTTTGACAGCTGACAACCGACTCGAATATTTTTCTGCGCAAAACTGAGAGCAAGTTAGGTGATCTAAACTTATTATTGACACGTGGGCCACGCCCACATCACACTTCTATCTACTTTACTGTTCTGTGGTGCCAACCATATTGGAACCGACATGGCAACCATTCCAACATAGAGCCTACAGATTGTCCGACGGTTGGCCTTCCAGCTGTCAGTTGACCATCACTAATTAGTAGTATAAAACAAAGTCGCTTTCTCTGTCCCTATGTCCCTTTGTAAGCTTAAATCTTTGAAACTACGCAACGGATTTTGATGCGGTTTTTTTAATAGATAGAGAGATTCAAGAGGAAAGTTTATATGTATAATAAAATCCATTAAATAGTGGAGAAGTACTGTTATTTTTGAGGTTTCTAATGTGATGTCGTAACCAAATAATTACATTTTTTCCGCTTACATTGCAAACGCAGGCTGAACCCTACGAGTTTTATCAAAATAATGTACTAAGTATTGTAAACATTGAAAAGGTCTACGGAAAAGTCCGCGATGGTATATATCTATCTCTTATGGATAACCCACAATAACTTTTTTTTTGTCATTTACGTTTTACGACAAATAATGGTTAATTTTCGAAGCGATTTTAACCAATACAGCATTAATCCTTAACCACAGTCCTTAACCAATTAAATACTTTGAATACATTGTTCATTTAATATAGATCTATATGGCAAATATTATATAATATATGGCAATATAATATATGCAGTTGACTTTGATATGAAGTAGTGAACGGACGTCTTGCTTCATGCCACCGGTATTATCGAAAAATGCTAAAATAGCGTTGGTTGCAGCAACCATTGTTGCTACAGCACCGCTACAAAAGGAACAAAGGAAAAAACGAAGAGAATGGGCTAAATTCTACTATAGAAATAGAGAAAATTACAGTCATATGCGGCTCCTTTAGGAATTGGATGATGAAGATTTCCGAACATATCTTCGAATGACTCCAGAATCATTCGATGAAATATTAAATATTAAGTTTTTAATGTAGCCGCACTGTCAATTTTTTTTTAATATGTACTTCTAACATAATAAAATACGCTTGATTTCTGGCATCTCTATTTGCGTAATCTTTGTTACTTAAGTCCCACAAACAGGGAAAGTCTTTATATAGTTCCAGTTGTATACGTAGTATATTATTATTAGTCTGTGGTTCCAGTAATTTTATTATTATGTCACGTTCGGTGACCGTAACTCCCTCGGCGTTCATGTTGACGTCCTACACCGGCGGCCGCGGCGTTGCGAATGCGAATGAGCAAATTACCTATATTACTCTATGGAATGAGCCGATTTGGTCGGAACAAAGCTTCCAAACGTTCCAATTTGGTCGGATCGGATAGGAAGTTGGTTTGGTCGGTATCGCCGGCGCATCCGACCACGTCAAACCAATATTAATAACTAGCGGTCCGACCCGGCTTCGCCCGTGGTACATATTTACGTTTTCTCTACATAAGAACCATCCTCGTACTTCAAGGAATATAATAAAAAAAGAATTATCGAAATCGGTTCAGCCGTTCACCCGCCTTTTTTATAGCTCCCGCCGCGAAGCGCGTCAAACGTGGCAACTGATACACAAAAATAATCCTTATGGCATGCTTCTGTATTCACGCGCGATGACTTATAGCGTATTTCATGTACATATCCAACTTTGGTGTTTCTACACCGATTTACATGATTCTTTTTTTATTGAATAGGTAATAATGTTAACTTTTTTTAATTAGGGATGAGTGAGAGTCAGAGTAGACAAATATAATCAGAAAGCTCCGAATTGCTAAGCTATTGAAGTTTCACGTGTTATTGTGAGTCAATTTTAAAAGATAGACATAATATGCTGTCTAGGAATTTATTTTTATATAATAATAATAATTTAAGAACATTTGTGTCGTACATGATTTCTATGTAGCTTTAACCATTAAGGCTGCACACGCGACGGAAGCTGAAAAAAAGGAGTAACTTCTCCCGTTTTCTCCATATTTCCCTTCACTGCTCTGCTCATATTGATCGTAGCGTAATAAAAAGTATACTATAACCTGCCCAGGTGTATGAAGAATAATTGTGCCAAATTTCATTAAAATCCGTCGTGTAGTTTTTGTTTCTATAACGAATATACAGACAGACAGACAGACAAAAATTTTAATGATTGCATTTTTGGCATCAGTAGCGATCCCTTATCACCCCTACATAGTTTTTTTTAAATATATTTCATGTACAGAATTGGCCTCTCTACAGATTTATTATAAGTATAGATAATTATGTCGGACCGACCGCTCTCTTCACTTTCCGATTTGGTCGTGGTCGGATGGTTGGCACCAACCGAATCGGAGCGTTTGTAGATGCTTTTATAGTGGACAGGCTATAGAATATAGATCATAACCACAGTCATAACTAACTAGATTCTAGTTTAACCGTGTATTTACATCAAACGAGCGAATGCTCATTCTGACGCAACTATGTCAAATTCTTCAATTTGTAAACAGGCGTGGAGCATTCTATCGTCGTTCTTAGTGCGTTCGAAAACATTCTATGCAATGTTCTATTTCTAATACTGAACAACTCTGAATACGAGTTTTCGTTTACACTAATCATGAAAGATCTTTTAGTGTAAACGACTTAGGTAAACGAAAACTCTTACTCTAGATCTAGCTCTATGTTCGTTAGGATAGGTTTTATCCCGGAAATTCTACGGGAACGGGTTTTTCTCTGAAAACGCGGGCGGAAAGCTAGTCAGACATAAAGAAAAACAAACTGTCACACGTAGAATAAACTATTTAATAGTTTAATAATCGTAGTTCTACAATAATAGGAACGATTATAATAGAGGTGCATATTAGCAAAAAAGCCAAAACAGTTGAAATATATCAGCACTTCAACTTGTTACAGCAAAACAAAACAAAAATTACTTGGTTTTAATTTAATAATTTCGCTTAAAAAATGCATTTGATCTACATCTTGCTAATCATGCTAATTATGTCACATCCTCAAAAATATCTTAGTTGAACCTGTTTCCACCAATGCTAAGCTATTCGATATGCATCGATGAATATGATTAGTAGATATACACGCATCCACAGCAGTAGGTATTGAAAAACGCTGAAACGAGTCACGAGGCAGAATGTGATGAAATCAATATTCCTAGATTTGTCAGAAAGTCGCGGGTTCGAATCCCTCCTTGTGGTGCAATTTTAGTCTATTCTTTAATAATTTATATTTATAAATCATTTGATTGCTATAAAACTAAATATGAAATTCAATAAAATTGTGTCCAAATCTCTCATAATTTTCGAGATCATCGGGAACAGTGAACACAGTCGGGAAGTTTGTAAAATGATTTATTCCTTTTTAGGGTTCCGTACCTCAAAAGGAAAAAAACCGGCCAAGTGCGAGTCGGACTCGCGCACCGAGGGTTCCGTACAAATAAGTTTAAAATTATTAAAAAAATATATATTATGTGATGTAACTAAAAATTTATGGTTTTCGTAATTTTTCCTTTATCTATGCTAAATATAAGACGTTGCTTCGTACCAAATTTCAAGATTCTGAATTCACGGGAAGCACCCTGTAGGTTTTGATTCCCTTGCAAGTGTCGAAAATTTGCGGCATAAACGGCTGTATCTTTTGATTGCGTTGGCTTAAAAGTTTGATTTTTTCACAGCTTCAAGGGACAGTAGACCTGAGCAATTGATATAAATTTCAGCTTCATACCTCCACGCGTTCCTGAGAAAAAGGGTCTTGACAGACGGACGGACGGACAACAAAGTGATCCTATAAGGGTTCCGTTTTTTCCTTTTGAGGTACGGAACCCTAAAAAACGGAACCCTTATAGGATCACTTTGTTGTCCGTCTGTCCGTCCGTCCGTCCGTCTGTCAAGACCCTTTTTCTCAGGAACGCGTAGTGGTATGAAGCTGAAATTTATATCAATTACTCAGGTCTACTGTCCCTTGAAGCTGTGAAAAAATCAAACTTCTAAGCCAACGCAATCAAAAGATACAGCCGTTTATGCCGCAAATTTTCGACACTTGCAAGGGAATCAAAACACTACTACTACAGGGTGCTTCCCGTGAATTCAGAATCTTGAAATTTGGTACGAAGCAACGTCTTATAGTATAGATAAAGGAAAAATTACGAAAACCATAAATTTTTAGTTACATCACATAATATATTTTTTTTAAATAATTTTAAACTTACTACCCATTTCCTCATAAACGCGTAGAGGTATTAAATTGAAATTCATACCAAATACTCAGGTCTATAATACCTTTAAGCTGTAACAAAATCAAACTTCTATGTCAACGCAATCAAAAGAAACAGCAATTTAAGCTGCATATTTTGAAACTCGCAAGTACTCGCAAGGGAATCAAAACCTAAAGGGTACTTCCAGTCGACCTAGAATCTTGAAATTTGGCATGAAGCAACGTTTTATAGCACACATAAAGGAAAAATTCCGAAAACCTTAAATTTTTAGTTACATTACAAAATATATATTTATTTTTTAATAAATATAAACTTATTACTTTTTTCCTCATGAACGCGTAGAGCTATCAAGTTGAAATTCATATCAAATACTTAGATCTAATTGCCTTTAACCCGTGAAAAAAAAAATTGCAGGTTTGTACGGAACCCTCGGTGCGCGAGTCCGACTCGCCCTTGGCCGGTTTTTTCTATACACTTTTCTTCGTTGCGTTGGGATCTTTTTATAGTTATATTTTAATTTTTAACTTCATCATCATCAGTCGCTCAGTTTTTTTTGTCACTCATTTTATTATTCCCCGTTTAATTTATCATTGAGTAAAAAAAAAACAAATTGTGTAGAATTTATCATATCATTATCCTGAGTCTGTGTTCCCCGACGAGTACAATATGGAGGTCTTCAAGAAAAGAGTGAACGGGTTCCTTCTAGGGAAGCGCGCTCCACCTTAGGCCACATCTCAGCTTTCCATCAGGCGAGATCTTGGTCAAGTGCTTCCCTATCATACAATAATAAAAAAAATCTTTCCAAAATCTGGTGGGGAGGGTTGTATAATGGCTGATTCGCAAAGTAATAAAAGTATTTTTACTATATTATAGTTATTTTTTAATAATGGCATTACAATGTGTCTTGTGAACGTGAAAAGGGTCGCGGGATTTTAAAAATTAAAAGTATTTTTTCAAAATTAAATTTTATGTACCTATACCTTAGACCTATAGGTACATATAATTAAGACTAACTTTAAACATAAATACAGCATCGATTTTTCTGACGATTTTTTGAACATAAATTCTGCATAGATTCTCAAAATTCACATAGGTAGATATAATTGGTTGGTCGCAAGATTGAAAATTTTTCGAGTTTTCTATGGTTTTTACGCTATTTGTATTCATTGACAATATTGGAGAGAATTTAATTCTCTACAACTTTTGGCAGCATATTAGCAGACAACACTACACATAAAATAAAAATCAAAAAATATAAGCCATAAGGAAGACTTAGAAAGGGATACACTTAAAGCTCTAGATGACGCTATAAAATGGTTACAACTAAATAATCTCCAGATTAATATGACCAAAACAATTAATATAATTAATTATTGGATTGTATTAACTAATTGAATGTTTTAATTGGTAAAAAAAATTTTGCAACCCATTTAAAATGGCAGTAGGTACGTATATGTGAGAAAAAATATTGAAGATATATCACCTAGGCTGTTGCCTGTTACACGGTTCAGCGTATTTACAAACTATACATAGCCAGAACGCAACCATAGGAAACTGCTCGTGTATACTTTGTAATGCTGTTTTTAAATTTGTTATTACAAAATATACACGAAGTTTGCGTACTGATCGTGTATACTTTGTAACGCGGATGCTTGCTTCTTCGTTCCAAACTATACACGATCAGTACGCAAAATATAACTTAATATACCTACTACTACACCACTTACGCTTGAGCGAAATAATAAATAGGCGTAGGCAATCAAAGACTTGTAAAGCTATATCTATCTACTTTTATTCTTCTTGATTGATTCAGTAAAATATGGAATAAAAATATTATTAGGTGAGCTTAGAAAAATAAATAGGTAACAGATATAAGGGTTACCTATGAGTTAGGTTAGGTTCGTGTTTTTTTAACTACACAAAAATAGCCGTCGCCTCGCAACCGTCTTCTTCTGGACTTATTAGATTCTTACATTTTAGCACTATTGTCAATTGTAAGTCGTGCAGTATAGTCGGGATCGAAGACACAAGCATCCTCGATACAAAAAATATACGATCAGTACGCAACATTACATACACAATACACATGCATTTTAATAATAGATTTCAAAACAGCAATACAATATGTAATATAAGCGCGAGCAATGGAAAGACGCCGCGCTTACTCCGAAACATACACGATTAGTCCGCATGCGTACTGGCGCTGTATATTTTGGAGCGCTATTCTTACTTACTTCACTACAAAGTATACGCGAGTACTTGCGTACTGCTGTTGTATAGATTGGAAGAACTTTGTGAAAAAGTTATTTCCAAACTATACGTGATTAGTTTCACACCGTTGCGTACTGGCCTTGTATAGTTTGGAAAGACGCCACGGTTCAACGACCTTGATGATTCTGTCACTACATTTGAATTTGTTTTTTAACCGCCCCCTATAATAAACATTACATATTTGTACATCGTTGTTGAAGTAAAAGTGACCAAAGATTAATAAAATTATAGTGTATCACATAAATTTTTTACGGCAATCGTACCAAGTTTCCTCAACAAAATTCAATATGTATGAGGTTTTTCGGTTTTGACCATAGTGATCCCCTTAAATTAATATAATTTAGCAAACTTGCGACCATCTAATTAAATATAACTACTTATCTGAATTTTGTGAATAGTTTTGGATGCCAGATTATCTTGATTTTCCGAGATTTGCCTAAAATGACTGCACAATTTTATCTATTATGTAGGTAAAGATAAACTACGATAACATGGCGCGCCCCTCCAAATTACTGTTTCAATGTGTGTAGTGACATCCTTACGAAGGAGTTTGTATGTAGTTGTACGTATTCGTCTTTAGTACTTTACGTCCAGATTTGTTGGTCAACTAATCATAAGTTGCCGAGCGCCCAAGACAACGCACGTGTCGTTTTCATAGAATACGTCAGTGCAGCGCCATTACTAATAATAATGAGCGATTAGAGCGTGACTAGTCGAGCAACAAATCCGTGGATTTGTTTTTGTTTGACGGCCGTCTCATTACGCACACATGCGTTGTGAATCTTGGTGGTGCATTGTAAATACTTTCACAAATACTTTCAAACGTTTTGAATTTTGGAGGGGCGCGCCATGTTATCGTAGTTTATCTCTAGGTACTTTCAAAACGATGTTGCATGGGTCATCTAGTATTTATAATTTTATAAAGGAACTTCGGTGATATTTTTGATGCGCCTAGTTTACCCAAGTGATAATTGTATTATATTATATGTAGGTATAATGTCTGCCTATATTGAATTTTATTTGTCTTTATCTCGTTTGTCTTTCCTCGTTTGTGAGATCGGGCATAGAGGGAATGAGAAGGAACTGGATCACGGTCTACTGCTCTAAAATCATGAAGGAAGGAGTCTACATATATTATTTTATGATTAAATGCAATGGCTAGTTTTCAATTAGTTTATTTCAATAAAACTAAACAAAACAATCATCGACAAGAAATATAACCTCGTGTTCGTAATCAATAATCATAATTTACAATATTGCGGTGCACGCAGTGAGCGCGATAACGTATTTTATAACTCTAATATATAACTTTCTTACGACTAATATAATCGATAAGCCTTTAAATATAACTCCATGCGGAAAGACACCGTCGGGCGGCGTTCAGTAGCGCAGGCAGTGGTCGTGCAGCGCGTGGTGCAGCGGCGCCGCTGCAACCGGCGCGGCGTTCTCCTTGTCGCGCGCGAAGTGCGGCGCCGCGAACTCGCCCAGCGGCGGCGGCTCGTACTCGTCGCCCGACCCGTCCGACGCCTCCAGGTAGCCGAACAGCCGCGCGGCGCCCGCGGCCCGGCCCTCGCGGCGCCGCGCCCCGCCCGCCGCGCTGCCGCCGGCGCCCGGCGCCCCGCCCGCGCCCTGCGCCCCGCCCGCGCCCTGCGCCCCGCCCGCGCCCTGCGCCCCGCCCGCGCCCGCGCCCTGCTGCGCCGGCTGCTGCGGCGCGCTCGGGAACCCGCGGCTCACGCTCGTGGGCACTTTCAGGTTGCGGCTCTCGATATGGCTGGAAACATGATAGAGTGTGAATTCGAATGGTAGACAGAGTGGGGATCACGGTCGAGTTTGGAATTAGGATATTTTCATTAAATATACGTTCGAATACTATACAGATGCAGAATAATAATATACGCGATAAACATTTGTGGCCCAATCCAGATTTGGGCTCTTTAACAACCCAACAAGTTGCTCTATTATTAGATAAAATTATCAAAGGTCCTAGTCCTGCCATGAAAAAGTTCACTATAAATGAAGTCAGAACAGTCATCAAAAACCTAGACTCTAATAAAGCCCCGAGATACGATCTAATAACAAGAAAAATCCTTAAGGAACTTCCAAAGCAAGGCATCAAATTTCAAACATTCCTGTGCAATGCTATCATACAAAGAGGTGCGTTTCCACCTCTATAGAAAGTAGCCCAAGTCATCATGATTGCCAAACTAGGAAATAATCCAGTTGAGGCCGAATCGTACAGACCAGACCTATAATAGTTCTTATCCTTCGAATATTGAGCCCAATTATCTCCGAGAAGAAACTTCTTCCTGATCATCAGTTCGGATTTCGCCAAAGAAACGGGACTATAGAACAGGTAAGTTTCGTTAATATGTACCGATAAGTGGCAGATAGCACATATTAACGAAACTTACGAGCAAAAAAAGTACTGTACCTACTGCTGCCTTCCAAGACATATCCCAAGCCTTCGAAAACGTTTGGCATGATATTAATAATATTATAAATGCGAAAGTTTGTGAGGATGTGTGTGTGTGTGTGTTTACGCAAATATTTAATATTTATAATAAATATTTAAATATAAAATTTCACGCAAATACAACTGAACCGATTACAATGAAATTTTGCACATATATAGAGGGTAACTTGGATTAACACATAGGATAGGTTTTATCCCGGAAATCCCACGGGAACGGAAACTATGCGGGTTTTCCTTTGAAAACTCGGGCGAAGCCGCTGGCGGGAATCTAGTACATAAATAAAAAAAAAACTTTCTTCTATTTGTCTAACATGGACGAAGAATATCTTCACAAAACGCCTGGCAATGAGTCAAAAACTTTTGACGTTCTTAGTCTAGGTTTAATGACGTTCAGAAAATCGTCCCTTTCCATAGACAATAAATTGCTACTATACGCCATAAAGCCATATCATAAAGCCTATATGGATCTTTATCGTATCATAAAGCCTATATGGACATTTATTATGGCCTGCATATGGGGATTACCAACAAAATCTAATATATAGTTCAAAGATTCCAGTCATAAATGCTGAGAATGGTATGTGTCAATCATTTGACACATACCAAGGATTGCACCACGACCTCTGCATCAACTCAGTTAAAGATGAAATATAAGAGAGAACTAAATCATTAAAGAGCGCATTATCCACCACCCAAATCAGCTCGCTGTGAACATGATGAACGTCTAGAAAACCACCAGGAGACTCAAAAGAAGGATTCCTCAGGATTTCTTATATATAAAATTCTCGTGTCACAATGTTAGTCTGCATACTCCTCCGAAACGGGTGGACCGATTCTCATGAAATTTTCTGTGCATATCAGGTAAGTCTGAGAATCGGCCATTCTTCTATTTTTCATATGTACCACGGGTGAAGCCGGGGCGGACCGCTAGTAAAAGAATAAATTAAACACGAATTGAATCACCAATAAACGGAGTCACTGGACGACTTCCGCACAAGTTAAAATTCTTAAAATATCGCTGAATATCCAAATTGATAGATTGCGATGAATAAAAAAAATGTATGCGTGTACTAGAGTACACACGTAAGAAGTGAAACTTCTTTATGACCTTAAAAATGTCACGAGTATGGCGTAACGCAAAAATGTCACGCGTACGGCGTAACGCAAAAATGTCACGCGTACGGCGTAACGCAAAAATGTTACACTAAATTTTTGTCCAACCCCGATAAAGAAGTTTCACTTCAAAAAATCCTATGTGGCAAGGGTTAGTGAAAATTTTGTCGCCGAGAAGTTTTCAACGTGCCCTATCTGCAACGTGGCGATTCAAAGTCGTTAAACGAACGTTCACGACGAATAGGTTGCACTGCAAATAACAAGGTCCGTGCGGGTGGCGGACTGGCATGGCGGGTGCAACAGGCGCTCTACTCACTGCGCGTCGCGGAGGTGCAGCGCCAGCTGGTGCGGGTCGTCGGCGAGGAAGGGGCACTTGGCGCAGGCCTTCTTGTTGTGCACCTTGTGCACGTGCGTGGCGAGCCGCTCGGCGCGCGCCGCCTTGTACTCGCACAGCGCGCACGCGAACGGCTTCAGGTGCGTGTTGAGGTGCCGCTTGAGGCACCAGTTGTCCACGCCCGACCACGCGCAGTAGCAGCACGCGTAGCGCCGCTTGCCCTGCCCGACATATTTTTTTAAATTTATTGTGTAGGAATCGAAGATCTCGAATAGTATCCGCTAAAAAGTAAAGTCCTGCCCGTTTCCACTTTTGTTTTAAACTAAAAGATGAAGACGTACCATACCAAGAAGGTGGACGTACCATACCACTAAATGGCAGGGCCCTATCGGCAAAAGGAAAGTGGCAAGGCAGAAGAAGAGGTGGGTGGACGACATAGAGAACATATAGCAGGCAAAATCTGGATGCGTATGGCCCAAGATAGGGAACTTTGGTACAAGATGGAGGAGGCTTTTACCCATAAGGGGCCACCTAACAAGGAATAGATTTAAAAAAAAAGACGTGTGGCACTCGGGGACTGCCTCGGGGGCTGCTATTGCATAGCATGCCTTCAAGCCACACCTCCGTGTCCGTCGGAGTGGGGAGCGTGAGATTTTTCGTTACGCAATTTCTGGATTCGGTCCCCGCGCTCAAGGCCCGCGATAGAAGCTATGCAATAGCTTAAAAATGTAATATGTACTTATACATATTATGTATTTATTAAGACGTGTAAAGTGGAAATAAATAAAGCTTATTAAAAAATGTAAAGTCCGCAATGTAAAAAGAAAATATTTAAGCTCTTCGATAGCGCGCTTTCCACGATTCGCATGTTAGTCGATAAAGATAATAACAAATGAGCACACGAGGAACTCTTCACCCTCTAGCGCCGTACCTTTCTGCGGACCGGGCTGGGCGCTGCGGCCTTGTGGGGGGCGGAGGGCGCGTCGGATTTGGCGAGCGGGGCGCGCTCCAGCTTGACGGGCGCGGCGCGGCAGTCGGGCGCCGGCGCGGCGGGCAGCGCGGGCAGCGCGGGCAGCGCGGGCAGCGCGGGCAGCGCGGGCAGCGCGGCGGGCAGCGCCGGCAGCGCGGGCAGCGCGCCGTCGCCCAGCGGCTTGCCCGCCGGCCCCGCGCCGCCGCAGTAGTGCGCCGCGGGGCCGCTCGCCACCGCCACGCCCGCGGCCGCGCCCTTCGCGCTCGCGCGCCGAATGCGGTTCAGGTCGTAGGGCTGGTCGCGGTGCATGCGCAGAAAGTGCTTCTTGACGTGGTCGGCGCGGTTGAACTGCTTCTGGCACAGGTAGCAGTGGAAGGGCTTCTCGTCGCGGTGGATGTTCTCGTGGCGCGTGAACAGGTCGCGGCGGTCGGTGGCGTAGGGGCAGGCGCCGCACGCGTAGCGCTTGCCGGCGTCGGGCGCGCTGCCCTCGCCCGGCGACGCCGCCTCGCCGCCCGCGTTGCCGCCGGAAGCATTTGTCGAATTGCGTCTTTCCGTTCTCGCCGCTTCTACCTACGATTTGTAATTTTGTTAGAGACCTATAATATTTTTATATAACAAACAAAAACCAAATATGTTATGAATTATGATCCCACTCGCATAAACGTAGTCAGGTCGAACTGCAAGTCGAGAGGTATAATAATTATAATTAAATCCGAGTCGTAGAGATCTGATTGACCTATATGACAGGTTTACACCTACCTTCAAAAGGCTCAGCTTTTCACATCTAAAGCCTGTAATAATTTAAAAACCATGTAGGTACAGGTATGTTGTGAAAAAAAAATAAACGATTTAATAAAAAATATATATTATGTATTCTTATATGTATATATTTTGTGTATATGTGTGTTTGGTCTTACTTATTGTCATGATCGTTGTCTTTTTAAAATACGAAGCAGAATAAAGTTTATATTACAATTTCCCTATATCCCAGTAAATAAAGTATTTAACCTGGCACTAAATTTCCGATCTAATTTTATTTTATTTTTAGATTAAAGGGTCACTTCCTGACCATATTAAAACAATAATTATCGGTCGGTGATTCTTGGTCGCTCGATCCGCGCTCTCGCTTGCACTTCAAGCCTTACATGGAACGCCTCAGAGCGAGGTAACGCCGCATGAGTCATGTTTTCAAAAAATTATAAGTCAAATGAAATGATTACATCTACAAGAAAAATTGTTTGATGATTTCACTTTCATGATCATGTCAATTGTCAAAGTTTGGTTAATAATGTCTTATCGTCAGACAAAATTGCATTTACTTTAACCAGCCAACCAGCCAAACAGCTGATTCAGGCTAACTCACGCTCACTCACGCTATCTCGCACTCACTCACGCTAACTCAGGATCACTCACGCTAACTCTGGATCACTCACGCTAACTCAGGACCACTCACGCTCACTCAGGCTGACTCACGCTCACTCACGCTAACTCAAGATCACTCACGCTAACTCAGGATCACTCACGCTAACTCAGAACCACTCACACTTACTCAGGCTGACTCACGCTAACTCAGGATCACTCACGCTAACTCAGGACCACTCACGCTCACTCAGGCTGACTCACGCTCACTCACGCTAACTCAGGATCACTCACGCTAACTCAGAACCACTCACGCTAACTCAGAACCACTCACACTCACTCAGGCTAACTCACGCTAACTCAGGCTAACTCACGCTAACTCAGGGTAACTCACGCTCACTCACGCTAACTCAGGATCACTCACGCTAACTCAGGACCACTCACGCTCACTCAGGCTGACTCACGCTCACTCACGCTAACTCAGGATCACTCACGCTAACTCAGGATCACTCACGCTAACTCAGAATCACTCACGCTAACTTAGAACCAATAACGCTCACTCAGGCTGACTCACGCTCACTCAGGATCACTCACGCTAACTCAGAACCACTCACACTCACTCACGCTAACTCAGGATCACTCACGCTCACTCATGCTCACTCACGCTTACTCAGGACCACTCACGCTCACTCAGGCTAACTCACGCTCACTCAGGCTAACTCACGCTCACTCTTGCTCACTCATGCTAACTCACGCTAACTCAGGATCACTCACGTTAACTCAGGATCACTCACGCTAACTCAGAACCACTCACACTCACTCACGCTAACTCAGGATCACTCACGCTCACTCATGCTCACTCACGCTTACTCAGGACCACTCACGCTCACTCAGGCTAACTCACGCTCACTCAGGCTAACTCACGCTCACTCTTGCTAACTCAGGATCACTCACGCTCACTCACGCTAACTCAGGACCACTCACGCTCACTCAGGCTGACTCACGCTCACTCCCGCTAACTCACGCTCACTCAGGCTAACTCACGCTCACTCACGCTAACTCAGGATCACTTACGCTAACTCAGGATCACTCACGCTAACTTAAGCTCACTCACTCTAACTCAGGCTAACTCACGCGAACTAACGCCCACTCACGCCAACTCACGTAAACTCACGCCAAATCACGCCAACTCACACCAGTTACTCTTTCACGCAAATACTACTGAACCGATTACAATGAAATTAAGCACACATATAGAGGGTAACTTGGATTAACACATAGGATAGGTTTTATCCCGGAAATCCTATGGGAACGGGATCGATGCGGGTTTTCCTTTGAAAAAGCGGGCGAAGCCGCGGGCGGAAATCTAGTTAATCTATATATTTGACTATTTTACTCCTGACAACACTGACATTTCTGCTTGATAAGACCGGTAGTGAACGAATTATCTTTTTTATTCAAAGATTTGTTTTCCCATAGAATCAGAAGTCAATATTTTACAAATAATTATTAAAATTAACATAATGAATTTTAAATACATTATGATTTCTGTAACAGTTAGGCCCAGTTTCGCCATTCTCCTTTATTTACAAAGATGTATCACATTCTTAGGTGAACTGAAAACTCAATTGTTTTATTTTCCCATATAGAACAACGTTTATTCCAAAATATGACTTTTTTAAATTTGAATGATATAATCATTTTCACAAAGCAAACAACTAATGACCTTTTGAACCCGATAATTTGATCAGGCTAGTTTTTTTATTTAGTTATTGAACTAGCCAAGAAGTTCTAAAAACTAGCCAAGTCAAATTATGAGGTTCGATAGGTCATTAGTTGTTTGCTTAGTGAAAATAATTCTAAGGTTAATAATAATTAAGTTTCTTGTTTATCTTGGGGTCCTCTTTATATGTACCAAATTTGATTTGTTTAAGTTAAATAGTTTTCGAGTTATAGGTATGGGGGTGAAAAGTGGCTCCAAATGGTTCGTGTAAAATTACACACGGCTGCTGCTCGCCAGTTCTCTTCGCTTGAACTTGGCTAGATTCCTTATATCAAAGTTAAAAAAAATGCTAAAACATACATTTTAGAGTTTATACAACATAATAAAAAGAAGGTTTGTTCAGAGCCCTCGGTGCGCGAGTCCGACTCACACTTGGCCGGCGAAATACATTTTATTGGCTTACAATGTTTCTTAAAATAGTTGTTTTATAAAAAAAAAATGAAAGCATTGTACTTACTCTGCCCATTATATTTTTCTATTTGAAACACCTCTATATTATACTTACTATGATATCAATTGTTGATTTTTTTAATTTTATCAAATGACTATTTGACGAAACACTATAAGCCAATAAAATTTATTTGTTAAACGATAATGATATGAATTAAACAGTATTTCTATTCACTTTCACCTGGTGATTTAGTCAACTGATCTAGTAATTTAATCGCTCAGTTAGATCGATTAATCACAACCCACTATTAGTACCTACACGTCTTAATCTGTATTTTATTATCAACCAATATTCGTCGCTTGTTTAGTTTATTTGTCGTTTACTTAAATTCATACCGCTCGATATTAAAAAGTATCTCGTCGCTGAGGTCGTCACTATTATCAGTCGCTGAGGTTTTTCAGGCGCTCGTTTTATTATTCCCCAAAAATTAAAAAAATAATAATTTGAGGTCAAAGGTAAAAAAAGGTATTTCGAAATTCACGCCGAAACAGTAAATATCATAAGATCACTTCAGAGTGTTTGAGATATGAATCTCAAATTTTAGCATGTTATTATGTTTATGTTTATGATTTTGCATCGTTATAGGTAGGTATGTATCTCAGAAACCGAGTCTCCTAGAAAAAAAATGTAGGTATCAATCAATAAAATATATGGATAATTTTATAATCTACTAGCTTACCACCCGCGGCTTCGCCCGCTTTGTCTAAAACCTAATAAATTATAAACTAAAACCTTCCTCTTGAATCACTCTATCTATTAAAAAAAACCGCATGAAAATCCGTTGCGTAGTTTTAAAGATTTAAGCATACAAAGGGATATAGGGACATAGGGACATAGGGACAGAGAAAGCGACTTTGTTTTATACTATGTAGTGAAGTGATTGATAACAAATTTTAGTGAAACGTGATTTTATGATAAAACTTCGCGTTTCGTTGAAAATCGCGAAAAAGTTCAAATCCCGCCTGGCGATCGATTTTTTTTTCTGTTCTATAAAAATGTCTCTGAATATCAAAGGTCAAATTCAACATAATATTATGTATCAACCGTCGACCTCGAATAATTCATTATCCGAGTAGCGGAGAATGACGGGATATTTAAATATGAATTGTTTTATCACAGAGAAAGACGGAAAAGCGGGGTACCTTGGTCTTGAGGCGCTGCAGGTAGCGCGTGAGGTCGTCGAGCGCGGGGTTGTCGCGCAGCAGGTGGTCGGCGGCGGCCGGGTCGGAGTGGTGGTCGCGCGCCAGGTGCGAGCGCACGGCGCGCGCCCAGCCCGACGCGAAGCCGCAGCCCGCCAGCGGGCACTGGAAGGCGCGCGCCTGCGAGTGCGTGCCGAGCCAGTGCTCCGCCACGCGCGCCAGGAAGCCCACGCACTCGCAGTCCGTGCACTTGAACAGGCGCTGCGCCGGGTTGTAGGCGGCGATGCGCGAGTGCGCCCACGCCAGCGGCTCCTCGGCGGCCGTCCAGCGGTCCTCCGCCGTGGGGTCCGTGCGCGGCGTGAAGTTCGCCTGCCGCAGGACACCCGACACGCGATACAATGCTACGGTCTACGGATCACTGATGACGACGACCGATTCGATGTGTTTCAATTTAGATAAATCTGGCCGTTTAGGCACAAACAAATTGCGTTCTACTTCTTTTTTAACATTGCTAGATTTCATTTATTTTATTCTATTCTAATTTTCATACCGAAAGGAATTTCAACCCTTAATAAAATAAACGAGTTCGGTGTTTCCTCAATACAAACCCTCTTGCCAGTTTTCCTCGATATTCTTAATCATAAAACGGTTTTTTTTACAGAAGAATAGTATGTACCAATCTATATATTTTATTCGCGTAGTCACGGCATCACGTGTGAACGTGTGGACCGATTTCGATAATTCTTTTCTTATTATATTCCTTGAAGTACGAGGATGGTTCTTATGTAGAGAAAAGGTAAATATGTACCACGGGCGAAGCCGGGGCGGACCGCTAGCTATAACATAAAACACCGCCTTTTTTCTTTTTGATTTTACCTTCTAAACGAGCCAAATGCTCAAGATTGCCGGAAGAATCCGCTATCGACCGAGGTAGTGTGGAAATTTGAAAAGTAATGGAAAACGTGTGTGTAGCTAAAGATCAGTATAGAAAGTTGTAGTACCTACTATCTAGATAATATAGGAAATAATATTGTAATACTGTGATAATATTTTATGTCGTGGCCATATCGTAGATTTGCCCACTTCATGAAATGATCGATCATTTCATGAAATGGTTGAATGTCTATTAGCCACATCATGATTCATGATGTGATTTGAGCATATCAATGATAAGAAATCGTTTCTCGATATGGGCAACTAAACGCGCGGCTTTTTCATGAAATGGTCAAAATTATTTGATCATATCGTGAAGTAGTTACAGTAATTATTGGTAGAGGCGCTGTCAGCGCTGTGTTTATGTGTGAAGATGGCGGCCGCTGCAGGCTAAAATTTTATTTCTCCCAGTAAAAAACTTTAATGTCAAAGCAAAGAATTTACGACGAAGAGGTTTGAGTACTATGGGAACTGCGGATATCTTGTATTCAAGAAAAAATGCGCCTAAAATCCTATAACCATTTATATATCCTACTAACTACACTGGTCATCAAAACAATCGACTCACCTTCATTTTGATTGCTATTTATCGATTATTTCACAAATAAGCAGTTTTAGTTTGTTGTTTTTTGTTGTCAGGGTCAGATAACATGTTTGTAATTGTTTATCGTAAATCTTGCTGCACTTGAAGATTCTAAACAAATTTTTATTCAGAAATACTGTAAAGTGTTAATTTGACGGTTTACGGCGGGCGTCTTTCCAATCTACATGTCGTGGCCATATCGTACATTTGCTCATTTCATGAAATGATTGGCCATTTCACGAAATGGTCGCATTTCGTGAAATGTGTTTATGTGATAAGATGGCGGCCGCCGGCCGCCGTTTAAGGGGCCCTGCTCCGAAATGTATGTTTCTAAATCATGGTTTTTGGATAGAAATCATCATATTTAAAATCCTAAAAAAATATATAGCACAGATAAACGTTTGATCTAGTGACTTTTTTGGATAAAAACACAATATTAAACATTTGACTCGATCAAAAAAAAATCAGAAGTAACATCGATTTTAAAAGCATAATCAGTTTTATGAGAATTAGGGGAACGCTATGTTTATGAAAATTTGACATTTCATTTACTAATCAGGTTTTACAGGGAAGTTTTTGGATAGATTTTTAATTTAGCCCTTATTTTTTTCTATATAAAATATAATACGTAAAATGCGACTCGCGCGCACCACGTCAGTGCAGCCAGAGTCCAGCCGGACGTTATCGAGGGAGGACCTGTGCTAGTTTTGCTCCCGACCACGTTGCAGTCGCCGTTCGCGTATTAGAACCGAGCGGCGAGTAAAACGGCGAGCATGTCACGGTATAAATAAATCAGTAGTTTGATTTTGTTAGTTATCCTAGGATTATTGTTGTAAATATAAATTAACTTCTTATTCTATACTATTAAACGAACAATATTTGCATATTAATATATTTGTTTGTAAATACAGTGTGGAAATTTTCGATGGGCCCTGGGTGAAAGTACTAGAAATACTGGAGATAGCAAATTTCCTTTATTTTTAAAAAGAAATAGAACTGCATTCAAAGATTTTCAAAAATTTAGAATACACTAACTTACTTATTGTTATTACATACTTATATTCAATTATTATTTTGCCTTTTTTATTTGTTTTACTTTAAATTATTATTACCAATATTTTCAGAAGAAAATAAATTAATGTATCCAGAACGAGAGTTTCATTTTAAACTTTAAATGTATGTATAAAATAGACCAAAAAATTTTTACGAGAAATTAACAATAAATTATCTTTTATATTGTTTCTATCGATTTGAATAATAAAATAAAATTTGAAAAAGGAATGTTTCTTTTCAGAAAAATTTGCTATCCCTAGTATTTCAAGTACTTTCCATTCAGGGCACATCGAAAATTTCCACACTGTATATATACAAACAAATATACAGGGTGTCCCAAAAAGTAGTGATGAACGGAAGCTGGGAGGTAGAGGACCAAGAGGGCTATCCGAATCACCCCCATGTGTGTTATGCGATTTTTCGCATTTTCGGAGTTATTACATTTTTTTCAATTTTTCATCTATCGCCGAGTACGATGAGATTTTTATTTATGGTGACGTGAATTATTGCGCTAGATGCTTGTTTTTTTTTGTGTGCTAAGCTGAAAGATAGGCCAATTCAGTATGGTAACATTTACTATCGTTAGATCTTCGAATGGAATAAAAAAAAGAATTAAATGCCAAGAAAGATAAAATTACCCAGTATGTTCATAACTTCAAGGGCCCATAAAAAAATAAAATCACATAAAAAAGGTTTTCCATTTGGCTTTTAAAAACTTGCTCTATCGATCAGGTAGCCACCATAAAAATTTCATTTTATTATTCTGAAGGCTTCAATCGAAAAATTGAAATCTAAATGTGGTAAGTGCAAAATTTTTATTAACATGATGATCATTAAAACCAATAAATAGGTGTTTAATTACCAGAATTTTTTTAAATAGCCCCGCTGTTGCTCAGTGCAAGTGCGACATCACCGTAAAAAGTTGTCTTTTAATTGTCTGAATGCTTTTTTATCATTTTTAATGGTTTCTTCTGCTACTATGAATTTCCGGGTTATTTTGTCCAAATTGGGGCATTCTCTCAAGTAGCCGAGGTCTTTTTAGTATCCCCATTGAAAAAAAATCAATGGGGTTTATTCGAGGGACCGTGGAGGCCAGGCTTTAAAGCAGGCGTCACCGGCGCATGCGCAGGCTGCAACGACCAATCCATCTTTCAGGGTATTTTTGCCCTTTAGCCTGGCCTCCACGGTCTCCGGACATAAACCCTATTGAATTTTTTCCGTGGGGATACTACAAAGACGAGAGACTGCCACAATTTGGACGAAATAACCCGGAAATTCATAGTAGCAGAAGAAACCATTAAAAATGATAAAAGAGCATTCAGACATTAAAAAGACAACTTTTTACGGTGATGTCGCACTTGCATTGAGCAACAGCGGGGCTATTTAAAAAAAATTCATTTTTAAACACCTATTTATTGGTTTTAATAATCATCATGTTAATAAAAATTTTGCACTTACCACATTTAGATTTCAATTTTTCGATTGAAGCCTTCAGAATAATAAAATGAAATTTTTAGGGTAGCTACCTGATCGATAGAGCAAGTTTTTAAAAGCCAAATGGAAAACCTTTTTTATGTGATTTTATTTTTTTATGGGCCCTTGAAGTTATGAACATACTGGGTAATTTTATCTTTCATAGCATTTAATTCTTTTTTTTATTCCATTCGAAGATCTAACGATAGTAAATGTTACCATACTGAATTGGCCTATCTTTCAGCTTAGCACACAAAAAAAAACAAGCATCTAGCGCAATAATTCACGTCACCATAAATAAAAATCTCATCGTACTCGGCGATAGATGAAAAATTGAAAAAAAATGTAATAACTCCGAAAATACGAAAAATCGCATAACACACATGGGGGTGATTCGGATAGCCCTCTAAGTCCTCTACCTCCCAGCTTCAGTATATCACTACTTTTTGGGACACCCTGTATAAATATGCAAATATTGCTCGTTTAATGGTATAGGATAAGTAGTAAATTTATATATCAACAACATTCCTACGATAGCAAATAAAATCGAACTACTGATTTATTTATACTGTGGCATAATCACCCGCCTTCATAGGTCACCGGAGTTCATGCCGCGCCGGCTCCTGCGCAACGCGGGCGCGAGCCATCTCAGTGCCTAAAATGCCTAAACTTTCAGTACAAAGGGCTCTTAATAACAATATGAAGAAAGTCATAGCAAAGAATTTACGACGAAGAGGTTCGAGAACTATGAAAATGTGGATATCTTCACTACATAGTATAAAACAAAGTCGCTTTCTCTGTCCCTATTTCCCTATGTCCCTTTGTACGCTTAAATCTTTGAAACTACGCAACGGATTTTGATGCGGTTTTTAATAGATAGAGTGTTTCAAGAGGAAGGTTTATATGTATAATAACATCCATTAAATAGTGGAGAAGTACTGTTATTTTTGAGGTTTCTAATGTGATGTCGTAAAAAATTACATTTTTTCCGCTTACATTGGCAACGCAGGCTGACCCTACGAGTTTTATCAAAATAATGTACTAAGTATTATACACATTGAAAAGGTCTACAGAAAAGTCCGCGATGGTATATGTCTATCTCTTATGGATAACCCACAATAACTTTTTTTTGTCATTTACTTTTTACGACAAATAATGGCTAATTTTCGAAGCGATTTTAACCAATACAGCATTAATCCTTAACCAATTAAATACCTTGAATACATTGTTCATTTAATATAGATCTATATGGCCCTTTACACCGTATGGTTTAAGTGAATATTTTCGAAGATATTACAGATTTAAAAATTGCGGGACGTAGCGTTTGCGGCGGTACCGGCCGGCCGCCCGGCTATAAATTTAATATCCGTGCGAAGCCGGAGCGGGCCGCTAGTATATTATGTATTGAAGAAAAAATGTGTCTTAAATAAAATAATTTAAGACTAATTTTTTCTTTTAGGATATATATATCCTACTATATTATTATAATTGTTTGTTTTTTAGAAGTGTACGGGCTAGCCGTACATCCTGACTCAGCGCTTTACACGATCCTATTTCATTATGGTGACAAGAACATCTTCACCCAGTTGGTCTGCGCTCGCGGCTCGTGTAAAGCGCTCGGGGTGTACGCGCTATATCAATTAATATCATTATCAACTATCAAATATATCAATATATCATATTATCATCATTAGTTTATAGCAATCAACAATAAAGTGATCAAAGGCAATAACTTGTTTTACATCATCAGTAGAAACTATCAAACTATCAATTTATCAGCTAAAGGAGTGTATGGGATATCATACCATATCAATCAGCAGCCCATACATCTCTCTTTTTGGTTCTTCGAGCGAAAAATAAATATCATTTTAATCATCATAAGGACTCTCTTTTTGGTCCTTCGCAGCCTTGGACCTCGCGTGTGGACATATTGTGTGTGTGATCAGTGTTGTGTTAGTGTTCACAAGTGAGGATTAGTATCAAGCAGTGAGTCTTTAAATTTTTTATCATGTCTAACGCCGAAGATTTGCTTCAAAATCAACAACAACTATCAAATACCATCGAAAACATTTATAGTAATTTTAAAAAGGATGGTGCGGATAGGAAAACCTTCGATTATATAAAAAGAAGGTTGGATGTGCTAGATAGACACTGGCACGAATATCAAGAGAATCATAATGCTTTATGTAATATCGAGGTCATACGATCTCATAGTTATTTCGAAAATAATGAGTTCGAGTTAGCTCAAGATAGATATAAATATATCAGGGGAGTAATTTCTAATTATAATCAAGGCAAAGAGGAAAGGCCTAAGACACCGTTATTACAACCTGCTAAACCTCTCGGTGTCCCAGGGACCTCTCAATCTCAGTCATCTTCTAAGGTACTAACTGATCAAATAATAAGTAGCAAAACTGACGAAATGATTCGTAGACAGATAAGTTATTTTAAGGCTTTTGATCATACAATATCAAATATCATTTTGGATGATGTTAACGAAAAGTGGGAATTCGATCATTTATTAAAATCAATACAGTCGCGCTGGTCTCTAATAGACTCTCTCCATTGGGAGTTGGACAGTGAGCTTGGGGGTAGAAACTCGGAATACGAGAATACCTTTTTATCATATGAACAAAAATATAACGATATCATCAAATCGCTTAACAAAAAATTATGGTCTATATCACATAGGGAACAATCTACACCACATATAGAAATACCAGTATTTAGTGGTAATTATCATCAGTGGTGCTCTTTTAAAGATGTATTTAAAGAAACGATTCACGACAATCCATCATTATCATCGGCGCAAAAAATGCAATTCTTGAAAACAAAAGTTAGAGGAGAAGCTGAAAGGCTTATTCAGCATCTACCAATAACCTCGGATAATTATTTAATATGCTGGGATATACTTAATAATCGGTATAATAACAAATCATTAATTTTCCGTTCGCATATTGATATTTTATTGAATATACCTGTCGCTCAACAAACATCATTAAATCATATCAAACGGATACATGATACGACCATAGAAACTATCAACGCTATCAAAAACTTAGGTGTCGACGTAGGATCGTGGGATCCATTAATCGTACATTTAATTGCCCAGAAATTGGACTCCGAGACGCATAACGCATATATCAATACTTTAAAACAGCCTCGAGAATTAGCAACATTAAAAGAGTTCTTGACATTTTTGGAAAATAAATTTACATCATTAGAGTCATTAAAAAAGAAACCTGAGATCAAGAATTCATATCAACCATTTTATAAATTAAACAAAAATTTTATCAAGACATCGTTTCCCACAAGCAATAAATTTATTTCCCATTCCCATCAAAATCGCAAACAAGAAGACCCATCAGTTCCCATCAGTTCGCAGAAACATCATAAATGCGAACTTTGCAAAACCAACGAGCATTGTCTGTTTTACTGTAATAAGTTTTTGAATATGACACCGCCAACAAGACGCGGCACGGTTACAAGATTGGGTGTATGCGAAAGTTGCCTCTATTCACACAATGGTAAACCATGTTTTTCTGAAAAAAGATGTTTGAAATGCCATGGCAAGCATAACACCATCATACACGAGGCGTATGAGATATCCATACCTAGTTCTTCGAAAATAGCAAGCCAGGGTTATCAAAAACATGAGCCGCAACAGGTGCAGAGGAATGCTCACGTTTCAATGCAACGTGAAACACCTGAGATTCTTTTAGCGACAGCCATATTAAAAGTACAAGCAAACGACGGGTCATTTATCAAAATGCGGGCTTTAATTGATCAAGGTTCTCAAACCTCACTTATCACAGAACACGCTGCTCAAATTTTAGGACAACCTCGACAACAATGCCGTGGTGTAATATCAGGTGTCGGTATCAAGGAGAGCAATTGCAAGGGTGTCATATCAATCACATGTGCATCAATTAACAATCATTTTCAATTTGAAACGGAAGCATATATCATGAAAAACCTAGTGAATAACCTGCCTAATAGCACTTTTTCGAAGCCATTTTGGCCGTATATCAACAATATCAAATTAGCCGATCCCGACTTCAATATAAGTCGCCCGGTGGACTTGCTATTAGGGGCAGATATTTATTCATTAATTGTTATGGAAGGAATTTGTAAAGGTAATAATAATATGCCTATAGCACAAAACACACAGCTGGGTTGGATTTTGATAGGTAGCGTGAAAACTTTACAATGCAACGTCGTCATCAATAATTTGGAAGAAATTCAAAAATTTTGGGAAATCGAGGATATCATTGAGGAGTCGCAATTATCAACCGAAGATCAACAATGTATCAACTACTACAAAAATACAACAACAAGGCGGGAAGATGGCCGTTACGAGGTTCGTCTTCCAATGCATAACAATTATTCGGAAAAATTAGGAGACTCAAAATTCAAGGCTGTAGCGCAATTTAAATCGTTAGAAAAGAGATTTATCAAAAACAATAACATTCATACACAATATAAATTATTTATGCAAGATTATCACTCAATGGGTCATATGATACCGGCCTCTAATACGTCTAAGCCAGAGTGTTTCAATACTCATCATTGCGTGCGTACAGATAGCGACATAAATTCGAAATTTCGAGTTGTGTTCAATGCATCATGCAAAACTTCTTCAGGATACAGTTTAAATGACCTTATGCAAAAAGGTCCGAATCTTCAACAAGATTTACAGTCTTTAATCATTAAATGGAGACGATATCAATTTGCTTTTACTGCGGACATAGAAAAAATGTTTCGTCAAATTTGGCTACACCCGGAAGATCAGAAATTATTAAAAATAGTATGGCGGGACTCTACTTCGGAACCTATTCGTGAATATCAACTCACGACGGTTACTTATGGTACGAAAGCAGCTCCATTCCTAGCTATGATGACCTTAAAACAGCTGGCTAGTGATGAGAGAAATAATTATTTACATAGCTCCGCAATCGAAGTCTTAGAGAACTCATTTTATATGGATGACGTCATACACGGTTGTCATTCCATAGAGGAAGCTAAGATATTACAAAACGATTTAATTAAGTTATTGCAATCAAGTGGCTTTAACTTACGTAAGTGGAAATCAAATACTACGGAATTATCACAAAATATAAAAGAATCCAATATCAATTCTAGTGATTTTAGTTTTAAACAATCAGAAACAACAAAAACGCTAGGATTAGGCTGGAATCCCGAAGAAGATATTTTTACATTTCATTCGCAACTAGAACCCTTGAAATCATCAAAAATAACAAAGAGAATGCTTTTATCTGACATATCAAAATTATTCGACCCTATCGGATGGCTATCACCATTATCAACAAAATTAAAAATTATTTTTCAACAAGTATGGGCGGCGCATATAGGATGGGATGATCAAATACCAGGAGAAATATATAAGGAATGGATCAAAGTTAGAAACGATATTAGCGTGATCAAAGATATAAAACTACCACGCTGGATTCACACCCGTAAGTGCGATAGTATCGAGTTACATGGGTTCTGTGACTCGTCTATGAAAGCATATGCATGTGTTATATATTGCCGTGTAAATAAAGGTGAAGATTCACATATAACATTATTGGTTGGAAAAACGAGACTTGTGCCCACTAGCAAGGTCGTTACATTACCTAGATTAGAATTAAGTGGAGCATTACTTTTATCAAAATTAATGAATAAGGTTAAGGAATATTTTAAGGATCATGATATCAAAATGTATGGATGGGTTGACAGTACAGTAGTTTTAGGTTGGTTAAATGGAGATGCAGCTAGATGGAAAACGTTTGTGGCAAACAGAGTGCAGCAAATAACGAAGGTCATGCCTCCAGATTGCTGGCGGTATGTCAAATCAGAAGAAAATCCTGCTGACTGTGCAAGTCGAGGTTTATCAGCATCACAATTGAAGGATCATTCTTTGTGGTGGCAAGGCCCCAAGTGGCTATCAACATTTAGTGATCAAAATAATAAGGTCACAATATATTCAACAGATCAAGAGTTGAAAGTATCAAAACAAGTTACCGCTGCGGTAACAAATCATCATAATAATTCTATCATACTAGATATATTATCAAAACACAGCACATTCCGTAAGGCTGTGCGAATTGTTGCATGGATGTGTAGATTCACCAACAACAAAAATAAATATCAAAGTTATTTATCAGTGGAGGAATTGAAACGTGCAACATTGCTTATTATCAGAAATATTCAACAGTTATCATTTGAAAGGGAAATATCAGATTTAAGAAGTGGTAATAATATACATAGGAAAAGTAAATTGTGTGAATTAAATCCTTATATCGATCAACAACAAATCATCAGAGTAGGGGGAAGGCTGCGACATGCTTACCTTGACCCTGACATGAAAAATCCTATCATCATACCGAATAACAGTCGTCTCTCGAAATTATTAATTAATGAAGCACACCAATCTACTTATCATGGAGGTGCTAGGCTAACATCATCATATTTGAGGCAGAAATATTGGATTATGGGTGGCTATAGGGCTGTTAAAAAGATAGTACGACAATGTATCAAATGTAGGAGGCATAATCCCACCAAGCATCATCAAATTATGGGAGATTTACCAGCTGCTAGAGTAAACCCATCAAGACCCTTCTACAACGTGGGAGTCGACTATACAGGTCATGTATTTATCAAATCAAACGCTGGAAGAGGTATCAAGACAACAAAAGGTTACATTGCAGTATTTACTTGTATGGCCACCAAGGCTGTACACCTGGAACTGGTATCAGATTTATCAAGTGCAAGTTTTATATCAGCCCTGCGTAGAATGTCAGCTCGCAGGGGTAAGCCTGGTCACATCTACAGTGATAACGGCACTAATTTCATAGGAGCAAATAAAATATTACAGCAAGAATACGATGAAATACTCAAAATATTTAACACACAATTTCAATCAGAGGTGGCGGATATGGGCATAACATGGCATTTTAATGCCCCATCTTGGCCTTCAGCGAGCGGTCTTAGTGAAGCAGCCGTCAAAAGTCTCAAATTTCACCTTAAGAGGGTGGTTGGCGAGCAACGATTAACATACGAAGAATATAGTACAATACTAGCTCAGCTGGAGGCTTGCTTAAATTCAAGGCCACTCTGTGCTTTAACAGAAGACTCCGAGGAGCTCGATTATTTGACACCATCACATTTTCTAGCCAGCGGTCCAGTATTATCAATATATGAAACAGAGAGAGATCTACGAACAAGATTACATTTAGCACAAAAAATATTTCAAGACATATGGAAGAGGTGGCAACATGAATATTTAACAAATTTATCAACGAGAAGCAAGTGGAGACAATCGAAAGATAATATCAAATTAAATGACATTGTAATCATTCACGACAGCAATCTTCCCGCAGGAAAATGGCCTTTAGGGCGAGTGGTGGAGTTGCATCCTGGTAGTGATGGCTACGTGCGTGTGGTCACATTAAAAACTAAAAATGGATATATCAAAAGACCTATCATAAAGTTATCAATTTTACCCGTCAATCAAGAAGAAACAGTATCAAACAATCGTACAACCACGAGAAGGAGAAATCAAAAATACAATTTTGCAACCGTCGCAACAACAATTCTTCTATTTTTTATGACATTATTTACAAACACAATCGCCTCATATAATATCACTCCGCTACAAAATAATACAAGTTTATTTTTCGACGACATTGCAAAAATGCATTTAATAACAGATGACTGGAGACTCATTGTTTACTACGACATGAACCCGTATTGGCATGGCGACATGGCGTCTCGCAAGTATTTAGAATACTTAGAAACCATCTGTGTTAAGATAAAACAACATTCACAGTGCGAAGGTATCATGTATCAATTAAATCACGAGTACTCCGAGCTACAACATTACAATAGATTGTTGCTAGATCAGCGTCTGGACGGGCACGCGCGCAGACGGCGCGGTCTTATCAACGGTGTAGGTTACGTCGCTAATCAGTTGTTTGGAATACTCGATAGTAACTTTGCCGAACAGTACGAGAAAGATATCGAATTAATTAAAGTAAATCTGCGGCACATGGCTAGTTTATGGAAAAATCAAACTTCCGTTGTAGAAGCGGAATTTAATCTTATCAAAAGAATTGAATCAGTTATGCAAAATCATCATAAAAGCGTTACCAAAAAGTTAAATGAAATCGACATTGCAATGGGCGTATTGCAGTCGGAGATGCAAAACAACACCTATATCAGTGAATTTACTATGACAGCCATAATCGTTAATAATATTTTAATTAAACTTAAAAGCATTCAAGGTTATCTATTAGAAACTATCACAGATATATTTAATGGAAAATATAACATTCACTTTTTAACCCCCAAGCAACTGCAGGAAGAGTTGAACATAATATCATCCCAATTATCAAAGGATTTATCACTACCCACTGACCCCACGAATCCATCAAGTATTTATAAATTGCTAAAGATCAAAGCTAGATTATCAAAAAAGTTTCTCATATTCGAAATATCAATACCTCTAGTCACTAGAGATACATATGATTTACTCAAGGTCATTGCTATTCCAAAACAATTTGAAAAAAATATGATCAGTATAGTACCTATTAGCGAATACCTGGCGCTAAATATAAAGAAAGACTCATTCATAATGCTATCAGAGATCGAATTACATGTTTGTGAGAATCAAAACATAGAGACAATGTTGTGTCGTATTAACAAGCCTATTTATCATTTTAATAGCGAAAAAGACTTATGTGAGAAAGCAGAAAACTCCAACAGCTGTCTAACTGTTATGAATAAATGCAAGAATATTTTAGTTTCAATCAACAAACCCAATAAATACTTTTATTTTTGCTGCAACAATTGCCAGTACAAGATATTATGTGAACAAAAACTTATGGCCATCCAATTAAATAACACCGGAATCATATCAATTGATCAAAATTGTTTGATAAAATCATCAGAATTTTATATTCAAACTTATAGAAAGAAGAACAATATATTGCAAATAACACCTGATATGAACACATCATGGTTATCACCTATCAATAATTTAGTAAATTTATCATTAACGGACCTGCCAGCCGATGAGAGTACAAATAATATCACATCAAAATATATTATCAAGATTGAAGAGCAAATTAACAACATCAAAAAGATTGATCCAGTCATCGATGGTATATCTTATCACGATATACATCATTATGCGATGATTTATCTCGCCATGGTCACCATACTGGTTATAGGTGGCATCTTATTCTGGCGGGCAAGGCGGCGAGCACGGGGCTCACCGTCTCAACAACAGCAGCAGGGGTCTCCCGCGCGAGCTAGAGGCTCGCCACTACAGCAGTCGCCGGTGTCGTCGACGCGAGCCAGAGGCTCGCCTCTCCAGCGGCCGCTGGGGCCGGTGGCGCGAGCTAAGGGCTCGCCATTGCAGCAACAAGTGTTAGTGAAAAGTGATAGTGAAAGTGCAAAAAGCAAAAAGTGTGATCGGTCCACTTCCCCAAACAACACTCTATCAATGTTCAATGTATAATCTCCCCCTGTGTTTAGCATTTAAGATCATATATTGTAATATCATCATCATTAGAGATAAGTTCTTATTGTTTATCACCTTGTTTAGTTTTAGATCATTATCACATCATCAATATCATCTTTTTGGCCTGGGAGCATGTACGGGCTAGCCGTACATCCTGACTCAGCGCTTTACACGATCCTATTTCATTATGGTGACAAGAACATCTTCACCCAGTTGGTCTGCGCTCGCGGCTCGTGTAAAGCGCTCGGGGTGTACGCGCTATATCAATTAATATCATTATCAACTATCAAATATATCAATATATCATATTATCATCATTAGTTTATAGCAATCAACAATAAAGTGATCAAAGGCAATAACTTGTTTTACATCATCAGTAGAAACTATCAAACTATCAATTTATCAGCTAAAGGAGTGTATGGGATATCATACCATATCAATCAGCAGCCCATACAAGAAGCGATCCGCTTCTGGCACTCGCCGGCCGCTGCCGCGGCACGCTCCCTTTGCTCGCTCGGCTCGTGCGTTGTTTATCAAAGTCTAACCTAACCTAACCTAACTGTTTTCTATTGCAAAAACGATTCGCTTCTGGCATTCGCCGGCCGCTGCCGCGTCACTAACTTAAATGACATTAAACAAGATTTTAGAATATTCTGAATTTTTTTAATATTTTATGGACTCTTTATATTTTATACGATCTGGCCAAATCTGGATGACCAAATCGTGAAACGTTGACGATTTAACGATCTGATGAAACCATGTTGGCCATTTCATGAAATGCGACCATTTCGTGAAATGATCGATCATATCATGAAATGAGCAAATCTACGGTATGGCCACGACATATACAAACCAAAATGTTTGAATCCTGTTATAAATGAATGAATGTTGCGAAGTACCTGAAGAATGCCGGGCGGCGGGAAGCCGTTCTGCATGAGCGCGGCGAGGCCCCAGGCGGTGATGTGCTCCTCGGGGCGCAGATCGTCCTCCTGCAGGTCGCGCTCGGCCGCCGGGAACTCCACGCCCACCACGCCGCCGACGCCCACGCCCACGCCGATGCCGACGCCCACGCTCGCCTCTTCGCCGTACAGCTTTTTTGTTATTTCTTTGAACATGTCCTCGCAATCCATCGTGAGAGACGCTACGCTGCCCACTCCGGTGCTACTCTCCATGCTTGGTCTTCACCGCTGCGACCTGAAAACATTCGAGCGTAAATTAATCGGACGGAGCTTCGGGGTGCGCCCCTCCGGCGGCGGAACGCCGGGGACGCCAGGTGAGTTAGGATTAATTGCACTGACTTTCGAATCGCATTGAAACATATCGAGACATATGTACAGGTATCGATAGGTGCCGCGGGAGGTGGCCCTCGAGCAGCACGCGGCCGGGCCCCGGGGGGGGGGCGGTGCAGCTGCAGGTGGGGGCTCGCGCGGCGGGTGCCGGGTGCTGGCCGCGCGGCGGGTGCGTGCTAACTAGGCGGCAGGCGGCCGGGCCGGCGGCGGATCGATCGCGCGCCGCGCGCCGCGCCCCGCCCGCCCGCGCCCCGCGCCCCACGCCCCCACCCTTGCGCCCTCGCGCCGCCCGCCCGCTATCGACCTGCTGCCGTCCGCCATCTGCCTATCTACTTTCTTTCATTGCATGAATCTTAACAAATCATTCGATTCAAAATCCTTTCAATTAAGTCGTTTTTTTATAATATAATATCTAAATAATTGAGCATGAGCTATTGATGTATAAACCTAGGATTTAACGCATTAAATCAAATCATTACATTGAAGGTAAAACATAAATAACGTCCCTACTGTCTGTAGGTAAATAATAAAATATTCCATTTAAGAACCATAACGGGCATTATGGTCCTTACTAAAATATGGAACGCCGAAACAATATTAATGGACCTGCTGGAGTTGCATATTATTTACTCTATATGTATAGGTACATTGCGTAACATCGTTTGTAACAATACCTACCTACGTCTTTCATTAGCGTAGGGCGAACGGGGAACCCTTGAAATGTTGTGAACGAGAAGTGATTTTCGTTAATTAAATAAATAAGTTCACAGTGCTTCTGCCGCGAGCTATAAGTACTGTGTAAGCACTAAAATCAGTAAGGTATTCGGTTTGTTTCAGTAAGTTATCGAGTGTGTCGTGGTGCAGGTGCGGCGCGGCCGGCGCGCGGCGTGCGCTGGCCCCACGGCCCACCAGTGGGTCGCGGAGGGAGGCTGCCCCGTTATGAATGAATTTAACAATATTCACCCTTTACCCAGTTAACAGGTCCGTGTGTGAAATTTTGTCATCGTTTATATTCAAACTAGCTGTTGCCCGCAGCTTCGCTTGCGTGGAAAAGATAAATAAACATGATACAAATTTTCATCCCCTATTTTATCCCCTTCGGGATAGAATTGATCAAAATCCTTTCTTAGGGGACGCCTCCGTCCTAACATCTACCTGCATGTCAAATTTCAGCCCGATCCGTCCAGTGGTTTGGGCTGTGCGTTGATAGATCACTATATCAGTCACCTTTGAGTTTTATATACCTATATAGATTGTTATTTTTCTTCTTTAATACTACATAATATTAGGTACAAATAGGATGCAAATAGATCATTTTAATTTGCATTCTAGACAGTAAAATATCTTATTGTAATATTCTACCTATATTATGATGTTAGTTTTTATGTAAATTACCTACTTAATAAGTGCATGTACCTAAATGAAAATTACGTAAAAAAAGGTGAATAGATTACCTATGAATACCTGATATTGTATAATATATATCATGGAACTTTGTTTTCCAATAATTGCTTGGTAGTATATCTCGCTTTTTATTTAAATTTGTGTCGTCGCATGATCAAAGTCAAAGCATCATCAGGAGTAGAGGGAATTGTAAACAATGAGAAAAATAATAATAGTTTAAAAAAACTAAAAAACACGCTTTTTATAGAAACCGAACTAAAAAATGGAATAATTTTATCAAATTATTGTATTGTCATTGGTCCTCAATAAATCTACAAAGTTTGAACGAAATCTGGCCGTTTAAAGTGGGTCAAAATCGCGCCCAAAGAAGTCGGTTACAAACATACAAACATACCTACAGGTGAAGCTAATATAAAGCGTGTAATAATAAACACAATCGTGAAAAATGCAGTTTCACTAATTTAATGACAAAATATATTAAATATTAATAACGAAGCCTAGAATATTTAATGGTACTAAATGGTAAAGGTTCGGTTACGAAAAAAGTTTTTTTAATGCTCAGTATACGTAATGGAACTTCTTCATTGCCACGACGGATTGTGAGCCTGTTCATAAGATCCACAACACGAACTTCGTTGTGGCTCTTTTGCTTTTACTGTGACCACAACGTGTTCTGACTTCTGAGCTATTTTTTCGCTCAATGAGCTTACCATAATATATCTGAGAGTACTACATACATACCTACGTAGTAAAATATATAAAAATTAAAATGAATAACCAAGTATAGGTAGGTACTTATAACAGCTATAGTTAAAACGTACGTTAACCGATCCAAGTGTTTACTATACTGATTAGTATTATGTGGAGAGTGATTTTACAACAATATTAACATAAAACGGTGATAATAAAGATAATAAAAATCTAAGAGTTAATGTTATCAGTTAAATCTGTCGAGCGCAACGTAACGTTCTCTCAAATCGAACGGCACTAAAGATCCCACGAGCACCGAACAATGATATAACGCTTTAAATGAATATAAACTACGCCTACTGATTTTCAGTATGAATGAAAATGGCCGATGACGCACTCGTGCAAAAATCGATACGCGTAAGTAGGTATGTGACCGGAGTCGCGCTGCAAGCTGAATAGCGCGCGGTTCATCGACCGCGCAGCCGGAACACGCAGCGGCGCGCGCCGCGTGCGCGGGGCCCGAGCGGCGCGCGCATGCGCCGGCGGGGCGCGGCGGGCGCGCGCGGTCGATGGCTCAGTCGCGCCCCGGCCGCGGCCCGTCCCCGTGCAGCCCTGCCCCAGCCGCCGCCGCCGGCCGCGCTGCCCATGCCGCGCCCGCGCCGCCGCTAGCGCCGGCGTGGCCGGCGAGCCGCCCGCCCAGCCCCGGCCAGGTGAGCGCACCCGCCCAGGGCGCGGCCCGGGCCCAAGGCTCGCAGAGCGCGCAGCGGCACGCGGCGCCTCAATGGGCGCGCTATTTATACGCGCACGCGACCCTCACCCACTACCCTCGGATGGCTGTTTATTTTCGCGTCCGTCAGCGACGCTGCGACGCTTCCGCACTGGCGAGCCGCTCGGCTTCGCGCGGAAGCGGACCGCTCCCATGAGAGCGAAGGCAGCCGTAGAATGTGCACAGTAGAGTGCCCTCATGACGCATTTCTGTATGGACGTGACGAACTGCTACAAACTAAATTGTTTTTGTTTCAGTTCGCCTCGGAGACGGTCACTTCGCAGAAGGCGACTTACTTCCGAGCGACTACAAATGACTAACGGACTGAATGTGCAAGTTTTTCTGGAACTGTGTTTCTGTATAATGTGAAAAATTAAAAACATATAAAATCCAGTGAAAAGTTCAAGTTTCGTGTGTTCCTCGGTGAAATGCTTGTCGTGGACTATATTTAGGAAGAGCTGGTGATCTCCAAGTTCAGCTGCAGCTGTCGGTACGTACCTGTCGATCCTTCGGAGTGTGATTACGATAACGATTCACACAAAATAAACACAGAATGCCAATTTACCTTAGTTAAATACATGCACAACATCCCAATCTTTAAAAGATACCTGTAAGTGTAACCCATGCCCGTGTCACCTGGATCGATTTGAGCAAAAATAAACGATTTGTAAACAACCGTTTCCGCAGCGCACGCGACGGAAGCTCTCAAAAAGGAATAATTTTTACCGCTTTACCAACATAATAATTATGTCAATGCTGCTTCGCTCCTACTTCCCGTAGCGTGATGTGGTACCAATCACAGCCTCCCAAAAAATATACAAACCAACTCACTCAAAAAAATAAAAAAAATGCAACTCGAACCTGTAGCACAGAAAATATAATAGTACTATGTACCAGCTGTGCGTCGCGGCGTATTTACAAACTATACATAGCCAGAACGCAACCATAGGAAACTGCTCGTGTATACTTTGTAATGCTGTTTTTAAGTTTGTTATTACAAAATATACACGAATTTTGCGTACTGATCGTGTATACTTTGTAACGCGGATGCTTGCTTCTTCGTTCCAAACTATACACGATCAGTACGCAAAATATAACTAAATATACCTACTACATCACTTACGCTTGAGTGAAATAATAAATAAGCGTAGGCAATCAAAGACTTGTACAGCTATATATCTATCTAAGTATCTACTTTTATTCTTCTCGATTGATTCAGTAAAATATGGAATAAAATATTATTAGGTGAGCTTAGAAAAATTAATAGGTAACAGATATAAGGGTTACCTGTGTGTTAGGTTAGGTTCGTGTTTTTTTTAACTACACAAAAATAGAAGCCCCGCGAAGCGGGGCTCCGTCGCCTCGCAACCGTATTCTTCTGGACTTATTAGGTTCTTACATTTTAGCACTATTGTTAATTGTTAGTCGTGCAGTATAGTCGGGAACGAAGACACAAGCATCCTCGATACAAAAAATATACGACCAGTACGCAACATTACATAGTACATACACAATACACATGCATTTTGATAATAGATTTCAAAACAGCAATACAATAATATAAGCGCGAGCAATAGAAAGACGCCGCGCTTACTCCGAAACATACACGATTAGTCCGCATGCGTACTGGCGCTGTATATTTTGGAGCGCTATTCTTACTTACTTCACTACAAAGTATACGCGAGTACTTGCGTACTGCTGTTGTATAGATTGGAAGGACTTTGTAAAAAAGTTATTTCCAAACTATACGCGATTAGTTTCACACCGTTGCGTACTGGCCTTGTATAGTTTGGAAAGACGCTGCGTCGCGGTTTTGCCCTATTGCTCAGCTCCTATCTAACACTGAAGGAATTTTTTAATTCGACCCGTAATTCCCGATATTGCCACGTTCAACCAAACAAACAAACATAATATATGGTTCAGCATTATCCCATTTGTAAAACAGTTCTTTGATAAATACAACTTAAGCAACATAAAAGATTTTCTCAACAGAACAGCGTTGCTTTAGACTCTGGACAAGTGATAACCTAATTACGCATTGAATAATTATTATAATTGGTATACGCATTCTTCTCAATTGAAAGCATTTTTTCATGTTAGGTACCTAAATACATACCTAGTATACTTACATTGGAATGTCCAATTGAGCATCGATAAAATTTTTCCATCTTCCTGTGAATTGCTCGCAAGAAAGGGTTCGTCAAAGAGACGTCGGCGTCACTGGCGGCTAACCTGGCCTTCCGGCTCGCTGGCACCCCGCCGCCCGTCCGCCGGCTGCAGCACGCAGCACGCCTCCGCATGCTAGGCTATTCAAACTCAAACTCAAAATATATTCGCAAGCATTCTTATTTCTTAAATAATTAACCAATTTATCACCTATTTGCAAACAAAGTGTTTTCTGAACTCTAGAAAAGGAAAATAATAAAAAGTAAAAAACCTAAAACCCAACTACGACAAAAAACGGCGCTGAAAAAGTATAAAACAAGATTTTCAGAATACTGAACTGAACAAAGTTGCTTATGTAGTTGCAAGTAAATGGACACAGTAGACTCTATCAAGATGTTTTCGTTGTAATGGAGATAAATCATGTTTGGAAAAGCGCAGTCACACGTTGTCAAAGTGCTACGGTAGATAATATTATGAAACGTGTAACTACGCCTTCTAACGTTTCAACAGCCCACGTTCTCAGTATGGTATAATATTTAATTCAAATATTAATCATTTTCAATATTTAGATACATTCATCCCGTAATTATATCTTTCTCAATCGAACAGAGCGAAAAGTTAATTAAATGTTGATTTTACAATAGCAGGGAGACATTGTTTGCGTCAAATCGGCTTTGATTGTTGGAACATAATATAAAATCTTGTTTGTATTGCGGCTTCGTTAGTCACGTGTAGGTACAATAATTATTGTATGTATGTATGTCGGCAGTTACACTTTTGAGTATTAAATACCTGCATTTTGTCAATTGTACTTAGTATAACATTTGAAAAAAATTGTCTGTTGTTGATGATGGTATCCAGACGCAATGAGAAATTCTTGTTCATTTATCCTACATTTATTCTTTCAAGAGCTATGAATGATGATCTGTAGACTGTAACGAATACCAGAATTACGAAAAAGGGTCTTTCGACTTTCCTTTCCCACCACCTAAAAGTATCTTAGATATGTATATTATTTTACTTTGTTATCATAAAGTCGACGTCGCGTGGATGCAAATTTTAACATAATTTAAAAGATTTCCGTCCGCGGCTTCGCCCTCTTTATCAAAAAATATAGCAAATTACATACTTAATAATTAATAAGCCTTTCCTCGAGAACCCCTCCATGCTGAAATATCAAATAATATTTAATCATCTACTCATTTTTATAAAAGTAACACCTTAATAAAATCACCTATTGATTTATAATGAATACTTTCGAATCCATATACCTAGACATGAAAATGGATATTGCGTAAAAATACTAACTCATATGCAACAGGAACTAAAATTGCGGCCTTTCACCAGCAATATTTTCAAGATGGAGACTAACTTTCCAATATATAGATACCTCACAAGTTGAGGTAGGTCGCGGTCAATTTTTTCAAACCGACTTGAATGTTTGGTTGTGCACATAAAGAGCAGTGACAGAAGGAGCGCGTGCGTGGTGACTGGTGTCTGGTGCCCCGTGCGCGTGCCGCGCCACACCACACCATGCGACACCAAGCCACACTACAGCACAGCACACCACACAACGCCACACAGCGCCGTGCGCTCGCGGCGTGAGAAACACTTTCGGGTATTGCGTTAGTCGCCCTTGACCCATTTCATAGTTTATTTGAGATTTTCATGCGCTGAACTTTAATACGCACATGTTACAGTGCACTGCTCTTAACTAATCGCTTGAAGAATCCTTACGAAAACTATCAATGTGAAAGGATGCTTGTTTGTTGGTCTTTCTTTACAAAATGTTGGTTCCTGTTCAAACCTCTCTCATCAGTTCATCACCTCACCTCCCACCGCCCTGAAAACTCTATCCCAAACGGATTGCGGTCTACGCCAAATTTGTAAATTTCAGAAAAATCTCATTTTTTCTCGAATTTATGCACATCACATCCGTAGTTTGAGCACAGGTTTGGGTCTTATAATATTACTAGCTTTCCGCCCGCGGCTTCGCCCGCGTTTTCAAAGAAAAACCCGCATAGTTCCCGTTCCCGTGGGATTAATCCAAGTTTCCCTCTATATATTGTGTGCTAAATTTCATTGTAATCGGTTCAGTAGTATTTGCGTGAAAGAGTAACAAACACACATAGGTATATACACATCCACCCTCACAAACTTTCGCATTTATAATATTAGGTAGTAGGATAGTAGGATATTGTCTGATCTTTTTTCTTTCAATTTTTTTTACTGTTAACGGTATTACTAAATTAGTTTAAAAAAACGCAATTTCTGAGAAAAGTAAGACGTCACAAAATATAAATTTTATTTGAGCAATGGTCAAATAATGTGGTCTATACTCTATAATCTATATCATGAAGATTCTAAAACATTAGCATATCTACTACCTACTCTTATCAGCCATTACCAAATAGGTACATCAAAATCTCTTCTGCAGTTTAGGTTTGAACGCATATCATTAAACAATGAACACAAACAGCTTAATGTGACTAATCGTGATTTTTGTTAATTTTAAAAAACAATGGCGTAGACCGCGACATAGCCTTCGAGATAGTTTTGGGGTCGATGGGAGGTGAACCATTTCTGGGATACCTAGGTATATTTAATGATATCGATCGATTTATGTAAGGAGATGTAAGGCGTTACAAGTAAAGTTTATATCTTGTTTCTTCAATTCAGTATTTAATTAATTGATAGACGTCTGCTTTTATTGGTGGATTTGATTACATTAATCAGTATAGCAAGTGTCAAGGCAAGTGGCAACCCAATGATACGACAGCGCTCCTAAAATGCGTGTGTCTCAACAGCAACTACATATTTGATCGTCTCCGACTGTTTAATCGAGGTCATGTTCAAACCGACTTAAAAATATTAAAAATAACGGACCGGACCCGTCTCTCAAAGGTAATTCTGGGAATGTCTCATAATATTTTTCACTATAGTAAAATGATCACTTAAGTACTTAATTTTATTTCTTCCGGAAATATAATCGTTCTTCCACTAAACTTTTTATAAAAATCTAGTAGATATTGCATTGAAATCTGGGAAAAGGGACACACGACTATTTTAATTACTGCACGCTTCACAACGCGAAGCGTGTGGGTGTGTTCTATTCTCGAAAGACCGCGTTGTGTCAAGTTCACGACATGAAATTGTTGAAACACTCGAAATTAGATAATTTCCTGCCAGGTTTCGTGTTTGTAGTATAAAACGATTGAGGCGTGTAGTGTGTACTTTTTGGATTCGCCAAACTTTTTAGATTTATTTTGATGGCATTATTCATAACATGTACGATGCCCCGTCGGATGTCTAAATTGACCGGAATATGCATTAAACACAAACCTGTTAACACGTGTCAATAGAGAGAGAATGAGTTATGAGAGTGTGTTGCGTTGCAGATGTGCAGCCTGGCCGCGTTGGCGCGCGGCTGCCGGCCCGCCGCCAAGCCGTGCTGTCTCTGCTGGTGCTGCTGCTGCTCCTGCTCCTGGTGCGTATCCCTCGCGCTTCTCCCCACCCCCCACCACCATCACACACACGTCTCCTTTAAAAAGTGGCCGGTTAGATTAAGTTACACGTTTTCTTCCACAAAATATATATGATCATCGAAAAAATAAAAAGAGAACGTGTGTGTCGATCACACGTGTCAGAAGTGAAACTAGTTTGGCAAGATTCAAAGATACCAAAATCGTCGCCTTACTCCATGACGTGACGGTACGGCTATGACGCGACCTTAAAATTTTACTCTCAATGCGCCACTTCAAAAAGTCTCACGTACTTATCTAATTTATGGACGCCCCGACTTCATCATTATAATTACTAATTACCTACAATTGCTGAAAATGATTATATGGACCTAAATTCTAAAATCTTAACAAGGAATCCTAATCACTTGATGTTTTCATTGTTTCAGGGCTAAGTGGTAAGTGCACGACCCTGCAGTCTTTCGCAACGGCTTTTACGCAGATAATAATATAATAATTAGCATGTTTACTTTTATGACTTACCACAGGTAAAGAATTTTTGTTTAACTTATTCGTTTTCCTTTATTCAAAGATATATTTATTATAAACTAGCGGTCCGCCCCGGCTTCGCCCGTGGTACATAATTACGTTTTCTCTACATAAAAACCATCCTTGTACTTCAAGGAATATAATAAAAAAAGAATTATCGAAATCGGTTCAGCCGTTCTCGAGTTATGCGCTTACCAACACATTTTGCGATTCATTTTTATATATAAGACAAGCGACGAATGATTGATAATAAAATACAGATTGAACGTACTATACGTACGTCCGTACGTAACGTACTAAACTTCTAGTTCAGCGATTATAAATACATACTAGAATAGGTACGTTTTTCCCTTTAAGTACCCAGTAAGTTAATAAATAAATTTTATTGGCTTACACTTTATATAGTATAGGTAATTGATTGAGCTCATAGTACCTAGTACCTACCTACTCATATAGTACTAAAAATACTAAGTATAATGGGCATATCCATTAAATAATAGTATTTTTCAAAGTGATGAACTGCTTATTATATGCTGTGTTTAAATTAATATTGCTAAAATTTGGTTCGGTATCTGAGAGTTCGTATGAGACGTACTTATATTTTTTTATTGTAAGCGAAGAATAATAATGAATAGCATAACAGTATCGCATATGTGGAGTAAGTAAGGTGTGGTCGGTCGGCAGGCTGGCGGCGCGCGGCTCGGAGGGCGGGCCCGGCAAGAAGCCGCGCGAGCCCGGCCCCGGGCCCAACGAGCCGCTGCTGGACGGCGACGCGCCGTGAGTACCGTCGCCCTGCTCTCGCTCACCTTCCTAATTCCTTCCACCGCGAATGCCGATCATTCATTCATCATTATCATTTTAAAAACCATCTTTGTAAATTGGATCCCATGTTTATGTTTTCGATCATATCTATGCCGTATCATCAGGTCTCGAAACCTCGACTTATCAACTCGAATTCCGAGGTCCTTACCCCTGAGCCACCACTGCATTATACAGTGTGGAACTTTTCGATGGGCCCTGGAGGGAAAGTACTAGAAATACTGAAGATAGCAAATTTTGCTGAAAGGAAACATACCTTTATTTTTAAAAATAAAAAGAACTGTATTCAAATATTTTCGAAAATTCACTTGCTTCGACCGGGAATCGAACTAACTAAAAAAATGTGTGCGTGTACTAGAGTACACACGTAAGAAGTGAAACTTCTTTATGTCCTTATTTTTCAAAAAATAATTTACTATAAACAATATTAAAGAAATACGTTAGTCACACGCTCGTCGCTACCTACTTAAATATTTACACCGGCCGCTGCTGCAACTCGCTCGCTTCGCTCGCTCGGCTCGTGCGGTAGTTCAAAAGTTAACCTAAGATGCTCGTCGCTTTGCTCCTCGCTACCTATTTACATATTTACACCGGCTGCTGCTGCAACTCGCTCGCTTCGCTCGCTCGGCTCGTGCGGTAGTTCAAAAGTTAACCTAAGATGCTCGTCGCTTCGCTCCTCGCTACCTATTTGAATATTTACGCCGGCCACTGCCGCGACTCGCTCGCTTCGCTCGCTTGGCTCGTGCGGTAGTTCAAAAGTTAACCTAAGATGCTCGTCGCTTCGCTCCTCGCTACCTATTTAAATATTTACACCAGCCGCTGCTGCAACTCGCTCGCTTCGCTCGCTCGGCTCGTGCGGTAGTTCAAAAGTTAACCTAAGATGCTCGTCGCTTCGCTCCTCGCTACCTATTTGAATATTTACGCCGGCCACTGCCGTTTTCAGCTTATAAAGGATTTCGACTTAGGCGGATTTTGATTGGACAGAGAGTTTATAAATTTTGAATTCATAAAATTATAATTGAACACCTGACACCAATCAAGCAAACACGTGTTTACGTGAGTCATAGATTTATTATCGTATACTCCTAAAATGTTTTCTAAGAAACAATAGTGTACTTACATTGTCGGCACGTTCTTAAAGTCGGTAACTTATTTTTGTTCGAACAATAGAGGTAATAAATTCCTAATGATCAAGTTGTAAAGGTTGTAAAATAAAAAATATTCTATATTAAAACGTATATATAATATGTGCGTCATTAATTTCTGACTGTTTCGAAATTTGGTGCAAAATAAAATAGTGTGTAAATAAAATTTGTAAAAAATCAATAAAATAAAACAATTGAGTAAAGATCTATAGGCATATTATGTATGTATTTATACAAGATATGTATATTATATATTTATACAGGGAACTTCTCAACGTGTTATCTATGAAATTATACTTTTACTCAATTGTTTAATTTTATTTACACACTGTTTTATTTTGCACCAAATCTCGAAACAGTCAGAAATTAATGACGCACATAGTACATAATATATACATATTAAGACAGAGGTTAAGCTTAAATAACTTGAAAAATAAATAACATGATCACGCCCACGTGTTGGTGTTTTAAAAAATTCAATCAAAAACTGAGGTTAACTTTAAATACAATTTTAGAAAAATAAATACCACAATCAACATTCAAGTATTAGAAAAAATTGATACCATAATTCCACCCACGTGTTAGTGTGTTGAAAAATACAATCAAAAAGTGAGGTCAATCATAAATAACTTAGAAAAATAAATACCATTATTACACCTAAGTATTAGAAAAATAGATATAATTACTTATTTACTTTTTTTATAAATTCACTGGAATTAGAATTAAAACAAACCCTTTGATTTTGCTGATCACTTTAATATAACATGTATAATGTATATAGTCACGAGTACGGCGTAACGCAAAAATGTCACGCGCGCGGCGTAACGGCAAAAATGTCTCACAAAATTTTTGTCCACCCCCGATAAAGAAGTTTCACTTCAAAATGAAAAAAAAAGACGGGTTGCACTCCGGGAGTGCCGGCAGAAGTGAAAACTTGATTATTAACGTTGAGCATGTTTGATATTACGTCTTACGCTTTTTCGATCAGGTCACGTGTCCTGACGCGAGTTTAAGATTTTATACCCATTACAGAAAAAGTGCTCAACGCCGCTAAAGAAGTTTTCACTTCGAAAAAAAAACGACGTGTGGCACTCGGGGACTGCCGCGGTAAAGCTATTGCATGCTATGCCTTCAAGCCACACCTCCGCCCGTCGGAGTGGGGAGCGTGAGGTTTTTTCGTTACGGAATTTCTCGATTCGGTCTCCGCGCTCAAGGCCTGCGATAGATGCAATAGCTTAAAAAATAATTGTTATTTTATTCTTAAAATCGACTCAAACCATGTTAAAGATAATTAATTGTTAATTTCTCGTAAAAATATTTGCTCTTAGAAATAGAAATATAATGGAATTGAAGATTTTGAATGTATGCAATAACATGTCAACATAAAGAACGTTACTAACTTAGGTTACTAATTTTAAGACTATTTAACCTTAGATTATAAGTATTTAACTAATAAATTATTCAAAATGAGACGCCTCATTCTGGATACATAAATTTATTTTCCTCTGAAATTTTAGATAATAATTAATAACAAAACAAATGAAAAAGACAAAAAATAAGCGAATTTTAATACTGCGGTCTTGCACCGAAAACATGTTTATAACGTCCTACTCACTTTAAAACTTTAATAAAAAAGAAACGTCTAAGAAAGATAATATTATGTGCATTTAATTATTTACCAATGAAATTACCTATTTTCTTACCGAAAATTCATGTCTTTAATAAAACACATGTTGAGCCATTAGAAAATTATTATAACTGGTTGTTCACTCGACGGACGGACAATTTTTCGTAGACGTTGATCAAAGCCCATACGTACTATGCGTGCCAACTAAGAATAGGACCGCGCTTGCTGCCAACTTCACACGAAAACTATCAAATTAGTACTGCCAGCAAAAAAATGTGCGAAAAAGAATTTTCATATAATTATTTTTTATTGTTCATGATCATATTTAATTATTGTATAATCGTTATATTCATTAAAAAATACTATTTATTGAATTTCACTGATGGATTATGGATAAATTAATTATACAGGTATGGAAACAGTATTCATAAAAAGTTAACATTTTCATAGTTAATGCGGATTGCGGAGATAGCAGCGACAGCGACAGCAATGAAAATTCAGAATACGACGACGATGACGCTGTGTTAAGTGGTGTAGAGGAAATATTATCCGATTGATAAAAACTGAAATAATATATATGTTTTTTTATATACGTGCTTTTATTTTCAAATCCTACTCATTCATAATAAATTTGGCGTGAAATGTATTAGAAATACCAACAAAGCGTACATTAAATATTTAAACTGAATATAATTTCTTTATTGATTTTTTTGCACACCATACGCTTTGGTAATGAAGTTAGCGCGTATTACTGAACAATATGGCGTCTTGACAGTCCTATTCTTATTTGGCATGCATAGTAGGTACTAGGACTGGTACTCCATAATAAAGATTTAATATTTTACGGATAATATGGTATAGAAAATACTAGTTTAAGGCCTAATTTAAGGTCGATTTGAAGAATAAAATAACAATTTTTAATTTTTAGTTAGTTCGATTCCCGGTTGATGCAAGTTGATTTTTAAAAATCTTTGAATGCAGTTCTATTTCTTTTTAAAAATCCTTTCAGCAAAATTTGATATCTTCAGTATTTCTAGTAATTTCCCTCCAGAGCCCATCGAAAATTTCCACACTGTATACCGTACCATGGTTTAAGTAAATTAATAACAATTTGTTATGTGCCTACAAATTAAACTTTTCAAGTTATAAAGTAGGTTTTCGGTTGAAAATACTTTTTTTTTCATAATGTCCGTTATTTTTAGCAATAGTTTATTCGATAACATCATAGCCCGGTCAATTTAAACCAAAAAAAGAGGGTGAAGTTACATAAAGTCCCAACAAGCTGAATTTCTGTGAAGTTGTTGAAAACACAATTATAAACAATGTCTAAAAGTTCCCCATCATTCCCCTGTAAAAAAATGTTTATTCAAGGTCAAAGGAGGATACTTACTACACCGCGTTGTGTGGGATAGCGAAGAAACATTCAACGTTATCTTAGATAAATCACTCACCGGCACGGAATCTTGGCCACTGCAAATTTTTGGGTAAAATAACACTATTTCTTTTCTACTACAAAATTCAATAAAAATTTAATCAACGTTTCCATAAAAAAAATTGAACATTTTAAGGGTGTTTCCTTCTCTTTTCTTAAACACTGTTTGCATCCAGTCTGGCATACTCTAGAAGAAATTTTTGATGTCCACTTGAGCTATAGTGTACCAAACGGGCCCAGCTGTATTTCTAAGCTCATCTAACATTGGTGCTGGGTTGGAATCGAACTTTATGTTTCTTTTAAGCATGTCCCAGATGTGTTCTATTGGATTAAGATCCGGGCTACGAGCTGGCCACTCCAATTTTTCAATAATAGCCTCTTGAAGGTACTCTTATACGCATCGTACGACACGCGGACGTGCGTTATAGTGTATTAGTAGCAAATTTTCTTCACTGATAAACCTGTAATAGGGCTGAACATGTTCCTGGAGAATTTCCTCAATGTACTTGATCAAATTTAAGGCATTATCTACGATAACTAACTCCGTGCGAGCATCGGAACTTATACCTCCCCATACCATTATTGACCCTCCATGAAAAATCGCAGTTTGAGTGTGGTGATGGGTGAAAACCTCTCTTCTCGTCTCCTCTATACTGACTCTTGGCTATCAGAAGCTCGTAAAGTGACTTAGCAGTCATCTGTGAACACCTCACGAGTGCACTGGCTGTGGGTCCAGTTTTCATGTTCTCGTGCAAAACGAAGACGTGCTTCTCTGTGATGTCTGAGGAGTTCTGGACGGCGTGCTGGTCTGTAAACCTTCAAATTAACTTCCTTCATTAGTCTTCTCACCGATTGCTCACTCACATTTATTATCCTGGTGTTTTAGAGCCGGTGGCGTATCTCAAAAACTGTCAGAAAGCCATTTCTGAGTATCTCTTGAACAATAAACGGGTCTTCTCGAGCTGATGCGCACCTCTCGCCTTCATTTCCTGGTCTGCACATGTAGCTACCAGTCTCCTGGTATCTTCTCCATGCATAGTGCACCGCTGAACGTGGTATGTACTGAACATTAGGTACTTTACGTTGCGGCAGTCATTGGTCTAACATTGTGATGGCCTGAGCAGGTTGTTCAGATGTTAACGGCATTTTTTATTGTTTGTTATGATCATTGACTACAGTACAACAATAACAATATCTTAAAACGTCATAAACGATATCTAAAAAAGTTTAAAACGAACAATTCGTATCTTCGGCTTAATCGCACAAATCACAAATTTCGAGTAACTCTTAAAAAGTGGTAAAAGATTATTCTCAAACTTAATGATTTCTTACCATAAAATTAAACAAATAATATGTTAACATATCTGCATACAAAAAAATCGTGAAAAACACTTCAAAACATTTTTATCGGCAAATTTGTAAGTGGCCAAGATTTCGTGCCGGTGTGTACGTTCAATATGTACGTAGGCATTTTGGTTCCAGAGTTACTGTCGTATTTGATGGCTATGATGATTGCACGAGAAATATCAAAGCTGCAGAACAACGTCGTCGAACTTTAGCAACATCTTTATCTTCTGATATTTTATTTGATGAACTTATGATAGTCCCAACCAGTCAACAGAAATTTCTTACAAATACCCACAACAAGTCTCGGTTCATTTCAATGTTGAAAGAAAAGTTTACGGCTGAAAATATATTGGTAAAACAAGCCAATAATGATGCTGATGTATTGATTATTGAAACAGCAATAGAGCAATTCAATTTGACAAATACAACTATTGTTGTTGGTGAAGATGTTGACTTACTTGTATTACTCACTGCTGGAACGCCAACTGAAAAAAACTATTTTTTTCTTAAAACCAGGAAAAGCTCAGCATCAATCAAATATATATTCATTAAAAAGTTTATTTACTTTAGTTAAGTGTAAAGATCATGTACAATTTTTACACGCAATAACTGGCTGTGATACGACATCTGCATTTTACAGGAGGGGTAAAACAGCAGTTTTCAAAATGTTTGAAAAACAAGATTTAATTCAATGTGCTGAAGTTTTTAAAAAGAGTAATTCAACTCAACAAGAAGTTATTACCAACGGCATCCGCTTTCTTCTATGTACGTAGCTCCTAAAAAAACTACCTGTTTAGATAAGCATCGATATGCATGTTTCGTTAAAAACACTAAACATAAAAAACAAGTTCAACTAGCTTGTCTTCCTCCAACCTCAGTTGCTGCTCACCAACATTTTTTTCGAGTATATTACCAAGTTCAAGTGTGGCTTGGTTATGATCAGCTAGACCCTACAGACTGGGGTTGGAAGTTGGTTAACAATATATTAGAGCCAGTTCAAACTTTACTTCCACCTGCGCCGGAAAAACTGCTGAACACTATTTTTTGCAACTGCAAAAAGGGATGTAGTGCTAATTGTGGTTGCAAAAAAGTCAGACTGTCTTGTTCTCTGGCATGCACAAATTGTCAAGGCCGGTCGTGCTCTAATATTGAATCACAAACAATGGAGGATTCGTTTGACTCCGACGAAGTATCATGCGATACATCGCTATTGACGCAATTTACTTGCATCCAAAATGAAGATGAAGAAGAAGCAGGAGAAGAAGAATAAGAAGAAGAACAAGAATTTGAAACTTACGAATAAGACGAATAAACTTCAACACTTTTTTTTTTCATTTACATCGCTTTTATCATTCCTAATCTTTGAAAATTTCCGTTATTTCGCAATAGTTTTACATTAAACAGGATCACAACTGACCTGTGGAGTAGGCCTACTGGGGAAACCACGTTAAAAAACGCGCTAAGTACATTACCTCATAGGTGGCGTGGAAACGTGTGCATATTATGACGATAACAACTTTTATAACTTTTTGAATCGTTATATCTCGGAAACGGTGGCTCGTAAGAAAAAGAGTATTGATACATTTTTTATAGATAATTTTATGATCTACAATCTTTGCCTGAGGTACTTTATGATAAAACTTACCGTTTTGCTGAAAATCGCGAAACACACATTTTTTTAACCTTTGACCTTGAATAAATTTTTTTCCTTGCAGGGGAATGATAGGGAACTTTTAGACATTGTTTATAATTATGTTTTCAACAACTTCACAAAAATTCAGCTTGTTGGGACTTTATGTAACTTCGAATGTTTAAATTGACCGGGCTATCATGCCCTTTTTTACTAATTGGCCGGTAAATGTCATAGTTACCTTATATTATTTTATCGAATGTCTCGGCCAAAAATGATAGCAATTTTATCATATTACCTACTTACTTAATTTTACTCGTGATCGATTTTTTTCTATTCTTTATAAATTTATATTTATAAAGCATTTGAATGCCATACAATCAAAACTATCAAATTTTACTAAATTTTGTTAAAATTAAAATTTGATTTTTCAGACCTACGTTAGAGGAGATTCAAAGTTGGGGCCAATCTTTCGATCGTCTCATGCGAAGCGCTGGTAAGATGAGTCGTTTGTACCTTGTCAATGAATAAGTTGGCTTCGGTGGCGCAACGTCTGACCTGTGCATGTCGTGTTGTCGGCAGCTGGGCGCAAGGTTTTCCGCGACTTCCTGCGCGGCGAGTACTCGGAAGAGAACATCATGTTCTGGCTGGCGTGCGAGGAGCTCAAGCGCGAGACCGACCCCGACGCCGTCGAGGAGAAGGCGCGCTTCATCTACGAGGACTACATCTCCATCCTCTCGCCTAAGGAGGTACCGGCCTTCGTTTCGCTTTCATACGTTGTTCTCTACCCCAGGGAATTAAGGGCCCGTCTTAATTAATATTCAAGTTTTTATTTAAATGTATGCACGATAGCTTAAATTAAAACCTTTCAATATTATCAAAAACTAAGTCAAAAACTAACTAGTTTTTTTTAATAAATACACAATTTTTTACCGAAAAATGACATCGATTCCGTCTTTTTTTTTCGTAGTCGATAATTTTTAGTAAAAATGTTAATTAACCTGTTAAAATAACTCTTATGCTCTTGGATATAATAAACAGAATCGAAATCTACCCATAAACTTCGGAGATGTGTCAAAAAATAGAAAGCAAGTCTACCAAAAATTAAAAATTGAATAACATGAAAAATATTATAGATAGACAAGACATTAGACCCCCCTTTTGAAGTTTATTTTCGATATTTCTTCATGAATATTCAGAATATTACGGGCAGTCACATGCGCATGAGCGACATTGTATATAGATGTATCTACATAGTTCGCTGGGAAAAGAAGTCATCGCGTATTCCATTAGATGAATCTATCGATATATTTTGTACTCAGTAATCGTGATGAGCTGTTTGTGCGCAGGTGTCTCTGGACTCTCGCGTGCGCGAGACGGTGAACCGCAACATGGTGGAGCCGACGCCGCACACGTTCGACGAGGCGCAGCTGCAGATCTACACGCTCATGCACCGCGACTCGTACCCGCGCTTCGTCAACTCGCCGCTGTACAAGGCGCTGGCACGCATGTCGGCCGGCTCGCCCAGCGGCGGCCCTGCGCCAGCTCCCCCGCCCGCCGCGCCCGCGCCCCCGCCCGCCGAGACCAAGTGACGCCGGCCTCGCCTCGTGGACTAATATTATGAACTGCACATTTTGATTATCGTGTATATAGCTTCGATATACATTAAACGGGTACTAATTTTGTATATAGTTAGGCTAAGTTAAGGTGAGGCGCGCGCGGCCGCCGCCGCGGCAACTTCGCTGGTCCACCGCCGCCTGCGCCCCGCTGCCCCGATCCCCGCCGCCCCCGGACCCGCTCTGCCCTCTCCCCGTTTCCCGCTCCTCCCGCTCCCCTCCTCGCCCTTGCCCCCGCAGTCCCTACGCGAACCCGATGCCACGATCGCGAGTCTAGTTTGAAGCAATAAAGGTGGACCAATTAAGTTTGCCAGTGAGTCAACGAATAAATCTGTTCATGTATTTCCGTGTTTTATTTTATTGTGATTTTAATATTAGTGAAATGATGTTAAGATAAATCTGCCTTCTGTGTATCGTACTATAACTGAAATATTTCTAATATTATAATAAATTAAAATCTAAATTCGATATGTTACCGTATCCTAAAACAACACTAGTTAACTATATTTTACAGTAAATTTATTTTTAAGGAATGTAAATTTCTTGTACTCCAAAATGTGTTTCAATTCACGCATCCCCCGTTTCCTGCTTTAATATTTATAGGGTTTCCCCAGAAATGATGGATAATCCTAATCGAGCGACATTTGTGGACATCACATCCGTAGTTTACGTCCTATTTCCAACTTTTTTCTTTCAATGTTCCCTAATAACGGTATTCATAAATTATCTTATCTTAAAAAATACGCAATTTTTCAGAAAATCTGAAAAAATATTAGCAAGACATAACATTTTTGTTTTAGCAATAACTTAACTACTAACTTTGAGAAGCTGTGGTCAATTAGTTTAGTTTAGTTTTTTAGTTAGAAAATTCAAAACTGTTATTAAACGTAAAATAAAAGAAAATTTTAATAAAAATATTGCTCATACAGTTAAAAATTCACATTTGTTTATTCTATTATGACTTTTTTTGAAGTGAAACTTCTTTATCGGGATTGGAAAAAAATTTAGTGTAACGTTTTTTTCGTTACGCGTGACATTTTACCGTTACGCGCCATCTTTTTCTTATCCCTACCACGCGCGATTCGACGTATTTCTGTAAAGTTGCATATAGTAAATTATTTTTTGAAAAATAAGGTCATAAAGAAGTTTCACTTCTTACGTGTGTACACTAGTACACGCACACATATTTTTTTTTCAATTTGTCATAGGTTAGTTCTGAAATTAAAAGAGTTGAATTTTTTTATTAACAACAGATGGTAGCTAAGTACATTCCTATTGTTTGTTTAGATCGTCACACTTGGTAATATTATACCTATTGGAGTAGTTTTGTAAATAAGTAACCAGTAACCAATTTTTTTATTAACAACAGATGGTAGCTAAGTACATTCCTATTGTTTGTTTAGATCGTCACACTTGGTAATATTATACCTATTGGAGTAGTTTTGTAAATAAGTAACCAGTAACCAATTTTTAAGTAAATGCACATGGACATAGTAAATATACCAAAATTGCTTTTTGAAGTGAAATTTCTTGAGGCGAGTTGAGAGTAAAATTTCAAGATACCGTCACGTCAAGAAGTAAGGCGACGATTTGGTATCTTTGCATCTTGCCAAAGAACTTTTACTTCTGACACGTGTGATCAGCACGTGTCTGGCACACACGCTCTTTTTTTCGAATTTTGCCTTTTTTGTCTGGAACGGCGGTAACGATTTTGATAGGGCTTTCACTGAAAGGTAGTAGATGTAACCAAGTAAGAATCCAGATTAAAATATTAAACTTAGGCCGTAGCCTGAAAAGTATTTCAACACGCTAACAGCTATTCTATGCTTTACCCGTAATATGCTTTTGACCCACTTTAAACGGACAGTCAAAACTACTTATGTTATTATAATAATACTGTGATAATACTATACTGATATTCGCAGAGGAATATTAGATTTAAAGGAAAAACTTATTTACGCGGTTGAAACCGCGTGGCGCAGCTAACTAGGGTCATTGCGCGGTGCGCCTGTTCGCGTCCACATGCCTATTCGCGTCCATTTTGCTGACATCTTTTAGAAAATTCACGAAAATAAGTATACTTTAAGTAAAATTGTAATAAAAAAAATTTCCGATAATACCTCAATGTATAAGAGACATGCACACATATTCAAAATATGCCTGCGCACCGCCTATCCTATTTAAAAAAAATATTTAATTTTGGCTATTAAACGAGAGAGCAACGCGCGGGATTTTGAGAAAAAAATAGTGCGCAGCGTTGCATTTGACGGTAAGTATCTTATTATTAAATGTGAATTTTTGAATATGTAACTGTTTCTTTACTTTGCTAACGAAACATGGAATAGTATGGATTCTAAATCAGCTTATTTCTTTTACAATTAATAGCTAAAATAAGGTGGACGCGAATTACTACACCGAATTTTTACAACTTCCATTTTGCGTCCACGGTGGGCGCAAACTATACCTATAGTGCATAACAATAGAACATATTGCGTCCACATTGTTTTTCATTACGTAGCAATGAATTGTTTGTTAAAATATGTAATTTAAAATAGATTGTAAATTTTTGACTAAGACTACAAGTTGATAATTTAAATTTTCATTCAAATTAGCAAATTTTTATGCTATTTTGTCATTTTAAAATGGGTATTCTAAGAATGAGACTAGTATCTTTGAGAATGAGAGTCAATAAGTCTGTGGTTAAGAAAATAATATAAACAAAAAAATTGGTTGTTTGTAAAGTAGGTTTACGATCGTTTACGTGATAACATAATGCAGTGGCAGCGCTCGAGATGAGACGGGAGATCGGTCCGTCTCTCTCTCGTTATACCTGCGATCGCGCTCGTGAGGTTTTGGTGTGACACAAGTTTCTGAACATGTCACCCGACTAAAACGATTTTAAAGACGTTATCACGTCAAAAGAAATTTAATTCATTAGAAACTAAAAAATAGGGTAGGTAGGTAATCTTAATAGAAATGATTATTATTTATTTACATAACGTAACTTTGTTTTTTGTTAATTTTTAGTTCTATTAATGATGAGAAGATAAATATAAATAAGTTTTTCCAGATTCCTTACAGTGAATGATATTAATAATAATGTTGATTTTAGGGTTCCGAACCTCAAAAGGAAAAACCGGAATCCTTGTAGGATCACTTTGATATCCGTCTGCCGGTCTGTCTTTCTGTCAAGACCCTTTTACTCAGTAACGCGTGGAGGTATAAAGCTGAAATTTATATTGAATACTCAAGTCTACGGTCCCTTGAAGCCGTGAAAAAAATCAAACTTATAAGCCAAAGCAATCAAAAGATACAGCCGTTTATGCACCGGAAGGAAGTTAGCGCAGAAAGTTTATTTTTTTTTAATTATTAATATCTCAAAAAATTGCTCCTTAAATGCTTCATCAGAATCTGTAATTGCTCCACTTCTATAATTATTAGTTTATTTATAATAAATTTAAAAAAAAATCCAAATACTGAAAACTTGATTTCCCTATAGAATGAAAAATATTAACTTTTCATAGAAAATTTTTTTGCAAAAAAATTGCTCCCGATTTGCTCTATCAATTACAAGAAAAAAATTATTTAATTTTGATAATTTTTACAATGATTAACTGAAAAACTATGTTTGTATAGTACTACTGCGCTGTGACGTCATCAATTATTGTCGTTGCGACGCATAAGGGTCATAGGTATTTACACGTATCAGCACTGCAGCGATATCTATTAAGACCTTAATGTTTATGTTTTATTATTTATATTATTTACTAGATTTCCGCCCGCGGCTTCGCCCGCGCAGTCAAAGAAAAGCCCTCATAGTTCCCGTTCCCGTGGGATTTCCGGGATTGCGTCATTTTCTCGAGATAGCCTATGTCCTTTCTCGGGTATCAAAATATCTCCATACCAAATTTCATGAAAATTGGTTCAGTAGTTTAGGCGTGATTGAGTAACAGACAGACAGACAGTTACTTTCGCATTTATAATATTAGTATGGATAGTGATTGCGTCAACAATTATTGAATAACAAGTGTAAGTATGTACTATTTTATTCAATAATAATGAACAATTAATAAATATTTCTACTGTCAATCATCATCAAAGTATTGAATTGGTATTAATAATTGAATTTGAATTTCTGTTTACTATAAGAAAAATTAATATGCACTTTTTATTTCAGGGTGTGAAGGGATTCAGTCAAGGAGTTTTAAATTATTGAAGAGTGGTAATTATTTAGAAGTAGGGTTCGCGAAAAAAATTGAGCCCTACTTTTATACATATAATCACCTGGAAATTTTTCACTAGAGTATAATTAATAATTCTTTATAATTATATAAAGAATTATTTTTGACAATAGGTTTTACATAAAAATTTTACTTATTACATAAATTAATTATTGAGTTTCATCTAGCAAAAGTTGAAAGAAACAGATATTATTATGTATTTAAAATCATTCTTATCATAGGTATGTTTATAAACATTTCCCTACCCATCCCCAAACTCGCATATTACGTTTATTCGTATTATTAAAACTTCAAGTAATTTTTAATTAATTTGTGTTTCAGTCGCTTGTTTCATCTTTCGGTGTCAAGTTGCTATCGTTTGCGGGAACTATGCGGGTTTTCCTTTGAAAACGCGGGCGAAGCGGCGGGCAGAAATCTAGTAAATAATATAAATAAGAAAACATAAACATTAAGGTCTACAGATATCGCTGCAGTGCTGATACATGTAAATATGGCCCTTATGCGTCGCAACAGCAATAATTAATGACGTCACAGCGCAGTAGTTTACTATGTAAACATAGTTTTTCAGTCAACTATTGTAAAAATTATCAAAATTAAATAATTTTTTTTTGTAATTGATAGAGCAAATCGGGAGCAATTTTTTTGCAAAAAAAATTTTTATGAAAAGTGAATATTTTTCATTCTATAGGGAAATCAAGTTTTCAGTATTTGGATTTTTTTTTAAATTAATTATAAATAAACTAATAATTGTAGAAGTGGAGCAATTACAGATTCTGATGGAGCATTTAAGGAGCAATTTTTTGAGATATTAATAATTAAAAAAAATAAACTTTCCGCGCTAACTTCCTTCCGGTCGTTTATGCTGCAAATTTTCGCAAATTTCGACATTCGCAAGGGAATCAAAACCTACAGCCCTACAGGGTACTTTACGTGAACACAGACACTTGAAGTTTGGTACGAAGCAATGTCTTATAGCACAAATAAGGGAAACATTGAAAAAATAATCATTTACACTTAAAACATATGAAAAAAAAACAGGTTAATACGGAACCCTCAGTGTGCGAGTCCCACTCGCATTTGGCCGGTTTTTATTAAATACTTAACTATATTCGTAAACTAGCAATGACCTGCGGTTTCACCCGCATAGATAGCGATATCGTGACAGTGAAAAGTCTACTATAGGTCGGACTATAGGTTTAATTTTTAATCACATGAAAATCACCTTCACCCCGTCCCGCACTTCGCCTGCTCATTATACCTACTATTTTCTGTAGATTGACACTTTTAAAAATTCGTTATATCTTTTGAATGGAATATTCAATTTTTTTTATTTAAAAAGTATTTTGCTGGTATTGAAACAGTCTATAATAAAACATCATTTAATGGGATAAGGATTAATATATTATGTGTATGGATAACATGGTTTGATTACTGTCGGCACTTCTATTTACTTTGAAAACGTAAAAAAGTTGTTGTAGTAACATAACTACTGAAGATGGACATATGGTATCGCGGACTTTCTTGTAGATATTGATCCATCCTATAATACCATAGAACATTTTTTTGTTCTATCTTCAATAGATTCCGCAGCGCACGCGATGACAGCATTTTTATTAAGGAATTTTTTACACCTTGGGTTACATTATTGCATTTTTGGTAAGGATCTCTAATTTTTTTGAAAATGCAATATAGCCTATGTTGCTCAGTGAAGATGCAGCTTTCTAATGGTGAAAGAATTTTTGAAATCGGTCCAGTAGTTTATGCGTGAAAACCATACATACATACATACTTACATAATTACAAACTTTTCCTCTTTATAATATTAGTATAGATAAATAATTTATTAAAATCTAATTTTTATTTGCATTTATCTGATAAAATATCACCCAATACACTCTTAATTCCTTTTCTAAGCTGGTGGACGCGAACTGGTCCACGGGTGGATGCAAACTGGAATTTTTGGACGCGAACTGGGTAAAACGCCTAATTCTGCTATTTGTATAGATAAATAAAAACCACATGATATTTCCAACACAATTGAAAGTAAATTATCTTAAAATAGACTATGTAATGAACACGTTACATAAATGTTGCGTTGAAATTTGTTCTGGAACATTTTTATTTTCTCCTTCAAACTTTCCAACTGCACTAAGTGGACGCGAACAGGCGCAATGACCCTAGTATGAGAATACCTAGGTACTTAATTATTTTTCACTGAACTAGCTAGGTTTCAACCCGAGAGCAAAAGCAAGTATATTTTCTATACTTTATTACGTCATATATGTTATTCTGGTTAATAATATAAGGTACCTACGTGTGCATCTCTCTCTAAAAAGTATCATCAAAATCCGTTTAGTGGGCTGTGGGGGTGTACCGTTTCCATTTACATTTTTCCTTATTATTATAGGTATTATTTGGTACATGAAAAAATACAATTTTCGGGCTTTTTTGCTATTGTGCTCTGACACATACGAACAATCAAATATTAATAATTATTTTTTTGTATTCCTACTATCGGAAAATTAAAAAGGTTATTTAATTTAAAACTTGATGTTTTGTTACCATAATATTAATAATAGATAATATAACATTTGTGTATTATAATAGATCCTGCGTTCTTATCTACGCTTTCGGATAATGACAAAAGTGATTTGACATTGTTTTTTACGAAATATAACTATTTAATAATTATCAAATAAACAGCAAGATAAACAGTAATACTTACAGGTAATAAGTGATCCCTTGACTTTTAGAAATCTTTGTCGAATACTTTGTGCAGAATCTCATCACACAAACAAGTAAGTACTTCTTCGATTGGTTTTGCTTGCACACACGAGACGAGAGTTGACAAGACGCGACCGAGTACAACGACGCTTCCGGAGCGACTGACTAAAGTCGGGCCATTTGACACGAATTTAACGTGCCAATACGTAGACTTGTATTCTCCTATACCTACCTCCTTAGCCCTTTATACCTATATTATATTTATATCGTTGGTAATAATTCTTTGAAAGGTTTCTTCAGAGCTCATAATGAGATTCTCCGGAATTTGCCGATGAATACTTAATACTCACAACCATTGTAGTTAACCAATTATCTTCACCGAGATATCTCGATGAATAATACTCACAAACTTTGTACCTATTTAACTACTAATTATTATTTTTTTAGCACAACGTTAATCCTTGACAGTTTACATTCGAATGCCGCCATATTTAAATTTTAAATCAACAATCAACATACGATCAACATCTCAGCATAGAACCAACATAAGAACAAACATAGAATCACAGATGTTAACATTAGCACAGATTAAATACTAGACATTAGTTCGTAAAATTGTAGATTAACAAAATGCTAACAATAATAATAGCCATTTTATTTGCAATCGTTATTAACTTTATAATAATATTATGTACACTATGTACATGTCGTGGCCATATCGTAGATTTGCTCATTTCATGAAATGGCCAACATAGTTTGGCCAGATCGTTAAATCGTCAACGTTTCACGATTTGGTCATCGACAATTGGCCAGATCGTATAAAATATCTTAGAAAGTCCATAAAACATTAAAAAATTCAGAATATTTTAAGAACTTGTTTATTGTCATTTAAGTTAGTGCCGCGGTAGCGCCGGCCGCGGCGAATACCAGAAGCGAATGGTTTTTTCAATAGAAAACAGTTAGGTTAGGTTAGGTTAGACTGTAATAAACAACGCACGAGCCGAGCGAGCAAAACGAGCGTGCCGCGGCAGCGGCCGGCGAGTGCCAGAAGCGAATCGCTTTTTAAAAAAGAAACAAAAATGGTCGCATTTCGTGAAATGGCCATCCACGTTTGGCCAGATCGACGATCCGGCCAAATGTGGATGACCAAATCGTGAAACGTTGACAATTTAACGATCTGGCCAAACTAAATTGGCCATTTCATGAAATGAGCAAATCTACGATATGGCCACGACATACACATAATGAAATATTTTGATAGTGTATACCTAACACTATCAAAATATTGAGCGTTAAAGATGGCGGCCGTGGGACAAGGGTGGCGACCCCACAAACTTGGTTTTAGCTTCACACTGACCCCCCCTACACATCCAAAAAATAAAATTGCGTCCTCTAAAAAACGCAAGATTAAGCCTTTTCAATGGACTAAAGTTGTTGAATTAGACCAGAGCAGATAATTTTTGAAACAATATAAAATCGCAGTAGGATGAAACCCATTAGAAAAGGAGGGGAATATGATAAAAATAAAAGGAAAAATAAATTACGGTCAATCCGAGTTCGGGAAGTGGGAGGGGGGGAGCTTTTAAGAGAAAAAAATGGTTGGTGGGAGGCGCGGCATTTGTGGCGCCGGCAGCAGTAGAGATGGAGGCAGAGGCTGCAGTGATGGTCGCAGTCGTAATAAGGTTAGTGTTAGTCGCGGCGGGCGCAACGGCAGCAGAGGAGGTGGAGGGTGAGAGCGCTGGGGATTTTTGGGACGCGGCCATGCTCGCGTATGTAGGGCCGGTTGTCCCGATCTCCATAGGAGAGCCCGATGACATCATCGGCATGTTCAGCGGAGGAGGCGGGGACGCTGTGAGAGTTTTCTCTCCTACTCTATGGGGAGGTGAGGGAAAGCGTCCCACAGGAATACCCGTGCGGCGCGCTTCAAAGTGCCCGGCGTGGGTGTGGCGGCGCAAGCCGGGGCCTGTTGACGACTCGGTGTGAGTGAGCGAGTAATTGAGGATACGGATTCGGTGGATTGGGCCGGCGACAACGTCAGTGGGCTTGACAGGAACGATTCATCGCCGGCTCCTGACTGAGGTTCCGACACCAACACAGGAAGCCGGCCAGTTGCTGTTGAACGGGCCACAATTGCGGCCTGGCCGGAAGCGGCAATGGCACAGATTAGTAAATAGTTACCTACTTCGTAAATGGCGTCCAGGCCCATTTCAAGAGCGGCAACCGACTGACTATTATAAATAGACCCTGCGGCCCAGTGCGCGCGGACGAGTCGCGCGTCGCTGCGGCAGCGCGCGGCGGCACGCTCGGCGGCGGCATGATTGCAGGATGTATTTATTTACATCCGGGGTTGCAATCGCAATTTTTAAAATTTCATAATTCAGAAATAAACAAATAAATTATTTATTTCTGAATTACCTAATTATTTAATTAATTAATTGATTTTAATTTATCAATCAATTAATCAATTAATTGATCAGCGAGCAGAACGCTGAGAAGTGAGAACGAGTCACGAGAGACCATACGACCAAGAACAACCAACATCAACGACAACCAATTTATTCCCAACCGATTACCAAATTTGTGTTCCAGATTAATTTCGGAGTTATCTGTTAAATAGACCCTTCAATATATGGACTCGAGAAAAAAATAATTATTATAGTGCGATACAGAAATAATAAAAATAAATTACCGCCATCTATTATCACCTTACTCAAGTAATATCACAGACTAAGTAATATTTATTATATCGAACCACAGACTAATAATAATATACTACGTAATCGAACGATCTGTCGTGAACACTCCATTAAGCCATTTTTAGGACAATACTATAGAAATGATGATTAAAATAAATTCTACCTTAAATTAATTTTTATCTATTTATGCGTATTATTATGATTACCGATAGATATAATGAAATTAATGTTTATATTTGGAAACAAGGCCATTATTTATTTATTTATTTATAAAGCCCACCCAAAAGGTCCGAGGTTCGAGCCCGGGTGGGCATGCTAATTATTATTTTTTAGTTTATCTGCGAATTATCGACATCAGATGATATTATTATAATTTATATACCCTATTTAGATGTATTGTGTGGATTCGTAGTGTTTTTTTTATCTTTTAGATACACTTAAGACATAATATAATATTTAAAAATTAATTATTATTATTCTTTATTCTTGTAAATTACTGCTTGCGGAGGATAGTAGTTATAAAAGGTAGTTAAAACTTATTTTTTTTACATTTCTATATTATAATATAATACATTTAACTACATAATATAACAAATTTTAAACAGCATTATTTTATTTTATTATATTTGTGCACGTGAAGTTTTTGTTGTTTTTACCCAAAACACTTCAAAGATGGTGTTAGACAGGGTGTCTAAAATAAAAATAAAAGTAAATAACAAAATAACTACATAAAAATTATTGTTCAACCGAGTTTTATAGTGCGGATTAGCGTTAAAATCTTATCTCGTATATTTTATTAACCGTTTCTTCAATTTCATTAAATTTGGTATGTATAGATGCGCATCAATAAGAACTTTTATTTGAAATTAATATTGTGAAAATTTATCCACCCGCTGAGGAGTAGTAGTGGAAAATCACTTCCGAAAGCGCTAAATCTCTCCCTCGAATAATTAATGAACCAGTAAATAAATATTATCGATTTTAGTGTCTACGGATGCGCAATAACGAGATCTATCGTTTGATAACAATTTCATGAGGATTTGCTTAGCTGTTTTGGAGAAAACGAGGAAAATCACGTTGGGAGCCACCTCTCATATCTATTGAACTGGGCTATGTACCCCAATCAATTTGGTGTCCAGGGATGCGGCCCAAAAAGACTTTTCATTTAATACCAAATTTGTAAAAATCGGCCCACCGGTTTAGGAGAAATCGGCGAAAAACGAAACGCAGCGCCCACCCACCCTCCCAGTCCACATCTCTTAGGCACATCAACTCGGTTTGCACAATTTTATACCTATTTTTTTTAAATTTTTTTTTGAATAGAAAAATGATAACTGAAGGAGAATATTTGAAAATTTTTTAATTTGGACTCTTACAAAAGGCAACAGGAATATTTTAAGTTCCTGTTTTTTTTTTTTTTTTTTTTAAGTTGTTATAAAGAAACCTACCCAGGCCAGAAACCTAACCTAACTTTGACATTAACCTAACCTAACCTAACCTAACTTTGACAGTAACTTAACCAAAACTAACCTAACTTTGACTTTAACCTAACCTAAACTAACCTAACTTTGACATTAACCTAACATAAACTAACCTAACTTTGACATTAACCTAACCTAAACTAACCTAACTTTTGTAGAAAGCTAACCAAAACTAACCTAACTATTATAGAAACCTCACCAACACTAACCTAAGTTTTTCAGCAACCTCACCTACAGTAACCTAAAATTTTCAGCAACCTCACCTACAGTAACCTAAGTTTTTCAGCAACCTCACCTACACTAACCTAACTTCTATACAAACCTTTCCTAAACTAACCTAACTTTTGTAGAAACCTAATTTTTTTTGTTTTTTTTTTTTAAGTTGATAAGGGAAACTTACCCAGGAAAGAAACCTAACCAGGGCTGAAACCTAACCTAACTTTGACATTAACCTAACCTAAACTAACCTAACTTTGACAGTAACTTAACCAAAACTAACCTAACTTTGACATTAACCTAACCTAAACTAACCTAACTTTGACATTAACCTAACATAAACTAACCTAACTTTGACATTAACCTAACCTAAATTAACCTAACTTTTGTAGAAACTTAACCAAAACTAACCTAACTATTATAAAAAACACACCAATACTAACCTAACTTTTCAGCAACCTAACCTAAACCAACCTAACTATTATAGTAACCTCACCTAAACTAACTTAACTTTTGTAGAAACCTAACCAAAATTAACCTAACTATTACAGAAAACTCACCAAAACTAACCTTACTTTATCAGCAACCTCACGTACATTAAATTAACTATAATGGAAACCTCACCAAAACTAACCTAACTATTATACAAACCTCAGCTACACTAACCTAACTTTTTCAGCAACCTAACCTACACTAACCTAACTTTTATAGAAACTTTTTCTGTAATAGTTAGGTTAACTTTTATAGAAACTTAACCTAACTATTACAGAAACCTCACCTAAACTAACCTAAGTTTTGTAGAAACTTCACCTAAACTAACCTATTACAGAAAAGTTAGGTTAAAATAACCTAACCTAACTTTTAGTTAGTTTGGTAGTTTTTCTTTTAAAGTAAGGTTAGGTTAGGTTAGGTTAGGTTAGGTTAGGTTTTTTTTTTTTTTTTTTTTTTTTTTTTTTTTTTTTTGTAAAAGCACCCGCCATCACAGGGTGTTGTGTGCTTTCCTCTGGAATATTGTCCAGAGATGTTTGTTTTGCTTTTAATCAATTAATTACCACACTATTATTTATTAATACATTAGGCCTAAATGAATGCAATTTAAAATAAAAATACAATTTAACAATTTACAATAACATTTCCAAATTAATAATAAAATTCTGAAATTAAATATTACATTTAAAAACTTACATTATATACTAAATTAATAATAAAATTCTAAAATTAAATATTACATTTAAATTGAATAATAAAAAATAAAATAAAATAAATTAATACAATTAAAAGTACATTTAAAACTTACATTAATTAAGACATTACAATAAAATACAATTGAAATAGTACGGCACAACAATAAAACTTAACCCTAACATCACAGCTTATCACAGTTTCGTTTGTTAACCACCCCAACAATGTATTTACAATACTCCAAGAATTCAGTTCTCGTCTCATCCCCCAGGGCCGCGGGCAGATTCTCACCCGTCATCGCGATGCCCAATTTTTGCTCAATAACATATCTATCTCTTGCAAAAATCGGACACTCGAGCAACAGGTGAGAAACCGTCTCGTCGACTCCGGGCTGACACAGGCACGATGGATTCTCCTTCAGCTTGAATCTGTTCAAGTAGAAGGCGAATCCACCGTGTCCAGTCAGTGCTTGTGTGGCGTGGTGTGTGATGTCTATTTTCCGTACTATTTTGTATGCAGCAGCAGCGCTTGGGAAAAAGAGCTTCGTGCCTCCAGCCGTCTCCCCCACATCATATCTCCTGTCCCATTCCCCGATCGTATCCTGTCTCAGGATACGCTTGACGAATGAAACAGGACACAGATCGTAGTCGGGTTTCTTCTTCGACCCCAGAGCGGCCTCCTTGGCTAACTGGTCCACTCTTTCGTTCCCCCTTAGCCCTGCGTGCGCCTTGATCCAAAACAGAGCGACCTCCCGCCTCTGCGAAGCAGCTTTTCGGAGGGCCGCCCTTGTTTGCACAGCAAGGGGGTGGGGGGAACCGAGTGTGACTGCCTGGAGGGCCGATCTGGAGTCGCTGAAGATGCCGACCTTCGACACTCCACTCTTGCAGGCTCTAATTACTGCTCTTTGGAGCGCTAGGAGTTCGGCCTGGTAGACGGTGCAATACGGCGGCAAAGCAAGCTTGACGGCCTTCGTCTCGGCCTCCCCCTCCCATACGGAAAGGGCGGCTCCGACTCGACCCTCAATCTTGCTGCCGTCCGTGTAGATCCTATGTACGTGGCTATTAGCCACGTCGGAATACGAGTCCTCGTCCACCAGCCCGAACCCCAGCCCTTCCTGCTCTGCCGGATGTGGGTCCTCAATCGCCGGAGCCATTCTTTCCACCTCCCTGTCTCCCAACGCTGGGTGCGACACCCCCTTCTTGATCCCATATAATCTCGAGACTTCGAGAATTCTGAGATCAAGGGGGAGTATCCCAGCCAACAGCATAGCTGAGTTCAGGGAGACGGTCCGATATGCTCTGCAGATTTTTTGGGCGAAACCCCGTTGCACGGTGTTCAGCCTTTTTTGGACCCCCATCTTTTCCACTGTGGGTGCCCACGCTGCCGATGCATACATAATAGTCGGTTCAATAACAGCTACATAAATAGTCTTAATAATATCTGGGCTAAGTCCCCAACCAACTCTGGCTGCCCTAGCCAAGAGTTTATACCGGGCGATTGCCTTTTGGCATACCGTCCCGACGTGGGCGTTGAAAGTAAGGCCGCTGTCAATTGTAAGGCCCAGTATTTTTATATGTGAAAAATATTTAATTTCCACACTCCCCATAGCGAGCCGCGGCACGTCATATTTTAACCTCCTCGTCGAAAGGAGGGCACAAGTTTTGTGTGGTGCAAAATTTAATTTGTTGTCTTTACCCCATTCGTGTATTACGTTTAGGACACGGTTCGCTTTTCCTTCTATTTCAAGGGCCGTATCCCCCTCAAAGACCAACACTAGGTTAGGTTAGGTTAGGTTAGGTTAGGTTAGGTTAGGTTAGGTTAGGTTAGGTTAGGTTAGGTTAGGTTAGGTTAGGTTAGGTTAGGTTAGGTTAGGTTAGGTTAGGTTAGGTTAGGTTAGGTTAGGTTAGGTTAGGTTAGGTTAGGTTAGGTTAGGTTAGGTTAGGTTAGGTTAGGTTAGGTTAGGTTAGGTTAGGTTAGGTTAGGTTAGGTTAGGTTAGGTTAGGTTAGGTTAGGTTAGGTTAGGTTAGGTTAGGTTAGGTTAGGTTAGGTTAGGTTAGGTTAGGTTAGGTTAGGTTAGGTTAGGTTAGGTTAGGTTAGGTTAGGTTAGGTTAGGTTAGGTTAGGTTAGGTTAGGTTAGGTTAGGTTAGGTTAGGTTAGGTTAGGTTAGGTTAGGTTAGGTTAGGTTAGGTTAGGTTAGGTTAGGTTAGGTTAGGTTAGGTTAGGTTAGGTTAGGTTAGGTTAGGTTAGGTTAGGTTAGGTTAGGTTAGGTTAGGTTAGGTTAGGTTAGGTTAGGTTAGGTTAGGTTAGGTTAGGTTAGGTTAGGTTAGGTTAGGTTAGGTTAGGTTAGGTTAGGTTAGGTTAGGTTAGGTTAGGTTAGGTTAGGTTAGGTTAGGTTAGGTTAGGTTAGGTTAGGTTAGGTTAGGTTAGGTTAGGTTAGGTTAGGTTAGGTTAGGTTAGGTTAGGTTAGGTTAGGTTAGGTTAGGTTAGGTTAGGTTAGGTTAGGTTAGGTTAGGTTAGGTTAGGTTAGGTTAGGTTAGGTTAGGTTAGGTTAGGTTAGGTTAGGTTAGGTTAGGTTAGGTTAGGTTAGGTTAGGTTAGGTTAGGTTAGGTTAGGTTAGGTTAGGTTAGGTTAGGTTAGGTTAGGTTAGGTTAGGTTAGGTTAGGTTAGGTTAGGTTAGGTTAGGTTAGGTTAGGTTAGGTTAGGTTAGGTTAGGTTAGGTTAGGTTAGGTTAGGTTAGGTTAGGTTAGGTTAGGTTAGGTTAGGTTAGGTTAGGTTAGGTTAGGTTAGGTTAGGTTAGGTTAGGTTAGGTTAGGTTAGGTTAGGTTAGGTTAGGTTAGGTTAGGTTAGGTTAGGTTAGGTTAGGTTAGGTTAGGTTAGGTTAGGTTAGGTTAGGTTAGGTTAGGTTAGGTTAGGTTAGGTTAGGTTAGGTTAGGTTAGGTTAGGTTAGGTTAGGTTAGGTTAGGTTAGGTTAGGTTAGGTTAGGTTAGGTTAGGTTTTTTTTTTTTTGTAAAAGCACCCGCCATCGCAGGGTGTTGTCTGCTTTTTCTCTAGAGTATAGTCTAGAGACATTTCTTTTCTTTAATCAAATAATAAACACAATTTTCTTTATTTACAATATGGGCACATAATATTAAAATACAATCGAATTTTAAAATACGAATTTACAATATACAATAGAATTTTCAAAATAATAATAAAATACAATAATTAAAGATCACATTAAAATTTACAATTCAAAGATTACAATAAAAATAAAACCAATACAAATAAATATACAAATTATCACGGCACAACTATCCTAAACTTAACCCTAACATCACAGCTTATCACAGTTTCTTTTGTTTACCACCCCAACAATGTACTTACAATATTCCAGAAATTCATTCCTCATTTTGTCCCCCAGGGCCGCGGGCAGATTCTCACCCGTCATCGCGATGCCCAATTTTTGCTCAATAACATATCTATCTCTTGCAAAAATCGGACACTCGAGCAACAGGTGAGAAACCGTCTCGTCGACTCCGGGCTGACACAGGCACGATGGATTCTCCTTCAGCTTGAATCTGTTCAAGTAGAAGGCGAATCCACCGTGTCCAGTCAGTACTTGTGTGGTGTGGTGTGTGATGTCTATTTTCCGAACTATTTTGTATGCAGCAGCAGCGCTTGGGAAAAAGAGCTTCGTGCCTCCAGCCGTCTCCCCCACATCATATCTCCTGTCCCATTCCCCGATCGTATCCTGTCTCAGGATACGCTTGATGAATGAAACAGGACACAGATCGTAGTCGGGTTTCTTCTTCGACCCCAGAGCGGCCTCCTTGGCTAACTGGTCCACTCTTTCGTTCCCCCTTAGCCCTGCGTGCGCCTTGATCCAAAACAGAGCGACCTCCCGCCTCTGCGAAGCAGCTTTTCGGAGGGCCGCCCTTGTTTGCACAGCAAGGGGGTGGGGGGAACCGAGTGTGACTGCCTGGAGGGCCGATCTGGAGTCGCTGAAGATGCCGACCTTCGACACTCCACTCTTGCAGGCTCTAATTACTGCTCTTTGGAGCGCTAGGAGTTCGGCCTGGTAGACGGTGCAATACGGCGGCAAAGCAAGCTTGACGGCCTTCGTCTCGGCCTCCCCCTCCCATACGGAAAGGGCGGCTCCGACTCGACCCTCAATCTTGCTGCCGTCCGTGTAGATCCTATGTACGTGGCTATTAGCCACGTCGGAATACGAGTCCTCGTCCACCAGCCCGAACCCCAGCCCTTCCTGCTCTGCCGGATGTGGGTCCTCAATCGCCGGAGCCATTCTTTCCACCTCCCTGTCTCCCAACGCTGGGTGCGACACCCCCTTCTTGATCCCATATAATCTCGAGACTTCGAGAATTCTGAGATCAAGGGGGAGTATCCCAGCCAACAGCATAGCTGAGTTCAGGGAGACGGTCCGATATGCTCTGCAGATTTTTTGGGCGAAACCCCGTTGCACGGTGTTCAGCCTTTTTTGGACCCCCATCTTTTCCACTGTGGGTGCCCACGCTGCCGATGCATACATAATAGTCGGTTCAATAACAGCTACATAAATAGTCTTAATAATATCTGGGCTAAGTCCCCAACCAACTCTGGCTGCCCTAGCCAAGAGTTTATACCGGGCGATTGCCTTTTGGCATACCGTCCCGACGTGGGCGTTGAAAGTAAGGCCGCTGTCAATTGTAAGGCCCAGTATTTTTATATGTGAAAAATATTTAATTTCCACACTCCCCATAGCGAGCCGCGGCACGTCATATTTTAACCTCCTCGTCGAAAGGAGGGCACAAGTTTTGTGTGGTGCAAAATTTAATTTGTTGTCTTTACCCCATTCGTGTATTACGTTTAGGACACGGTTCGCTTTTCCTTCTATTTCAAGGGCCGTATCCCCCTCAAAGACCAACACTAGGTTAGGTTAGGTTAGGTTAGGTTAGGTTAGGTTAGGTTAGGTTAGGTTAGGTTAGGTTAGGTTAGGTTAGGTTAGGTTAGGTTAGGTTAGGTTAGGTTAGGTTAGGTTAGGTTAGGTTAGGTTAGGTTAGGTTAGGTTAGGTTAGGTTAGGTTAGGTTAGGTTAGGTTAGGTTAGGTTAGGTTAGGTTAGGTTAGGTTAGGTTAGGTTAGGTTAGGTTAGGTTAGGTTAGGTTAGGTTAGGTTAGGTTAGGTTAGGTTAGGTTAGGTTAGGTTAGGTTAGGTTAGGTTAGGTTAGGTTAGGTTAGGTTAGGTTAGGTTAGGTTAGGTTAGGTTAGGTTAGGTTAGGTTAGGTTAGGTTAGGTTAGGTTAGGTTAGGTTAGGTTAGGTTAGGTTAGGTTAGGTTAGGTTAGGTTAGGTTAGGTTAGGTTAGGTTAGGTTAGGTTAGGTTAGGTTAGGTTAGGTTAGGTTAGGTTAGGTTAGGTTAGGTTAGGTTAGGTTAGGTTAGGTTAGGTTAGGTTAGGTTAGGTTAGGTTAGGTTAGGTTAGGTTAGGTTAGGTTAGGTTAGGTTAGGTTAGGTTAGGTTAGGTTAGGTTAGGTTAGGTTAGGTTAGGTTAGGTTAGGTTAGGTTAGGTTAGGTTAGGTTAGGTTAGGTTAGGTTAGGTTAGGTTAGGTTAGGTTAGGTTAGGTTAGGTTAGGTTAGGTTAGGTTAGGTTAGGTTAGGTTAGGTTAGGTTAGGTTAGGTTAGGTTAGGTTAGGTTAGGTTAGGTTAGGTTAGGTTAGGTTAGGTTAGGTTAGGTTAGGTTAGGTTAGGTTAGGTTAGGTTAGGTTAGGTTAGGTTAGGTTAGGTTAGGTTAGGTTAGGTTAGGTTAGGTTAGGTTAGGTTAGGTTAGGTTAGGTTAGGTTAGGTTAGGTTAGGTTAGGTTAGGTTAGGTTAGGTTAGGTTAGGTTAGGTTAGGTTAGGTTAGGTTAGGTTAGGTTAGGTTAGGTTAGGTTAGGTTAGGTTAGGTTAGGTTAGGTTAGGTTAGGTTAGGTTAGGTTAGGTTAGGTTAGGTTAGGTTAGGTTAGGTTAGGTTAGGTTAGGTTAGGTTAGGTTAGGTTAGGTTAGGTTAGGTTAGGTTAGGTTAGGTTAGGTTAGGTTAGGTTAGGTTAGGTTAGGTTAGGTTAGGTTAGGTTAGGTTAGGTTAGGTTAGGTTAGGTTAGGTTAGGTTAGGTTAGGTTAGGTTAGGTTAGGTTAGGTTAGGTTAGGTTAGGTTAGGTTAGGTTAGGTTAGGTTAGGTTAGGTTAGGTTAGGTTAGGTTAGGTTAGGTTAGGTTAGTTAGGTTAGGTTAGGGTTTTTTTTTTTGTAAAAGCACCCGCATCTCTTTTTCTCTGAGTATTTACTCTTTAGTTATTTTAATAGTAAGACGAACGAGTCTAGCGGGGCCGACAGCCGGGTGGGGGCTGTTGAAAGGATTAATTAAGTAAGTAAGTAAATTAAGTTAAGTTAAGTAAGTTAAGTTAACAATCAAATTTTAAAATACGAATTTACAATATACAATAGAATTTTCAAAATAATAATAAAATACAATAATTAAAGATCACATTAAAATTTACAATTCAAAGATTACAATAAAAATAAAACCAATACAAATAAATATACAAATTATCACGGCACAACTATCCTAAACTTAACCCTAACATCACAGCTTATCACAGTTTCTTTTGTTTACCACCCCAACAATGTACTTACAATATTCCAGAAATTCATTCCTCATTTTGTCCCCCAGGGCCGCGGGCAGATTCTCACCCGTCATCGCGATGCCCAATTTTTGCTCAATAACATATCTATCTCTTGCAAAAATCGGACACTCGAGCAACAGGTGAGAAACCGTCTCGTCGACTCCGGGCTGACACAGGCACGATGGATTCTCCTTCAGCTTGAATCTGTTCAAGTAGAAGGCGAATCCACCGTGTCCAGTCAGTACTTGTGTGGTGTGGTGTGTGATGTCTATTTTCCGAACTATTTTGTATGCAGCAGCAGCGCTTGGGAAAAAGAGCTTCGTGCCTCCAGCCGTCTCCCCCACATCATATCTCCTGTCCCATTCCCCGATCGTATCCTGTCTCAGGATACGCTTGATGAATGAAACAGGACACAGATCGTAGTCGGGTTTCTTCTTCGACCCCAGAGCGGCCTCCTTGGCTAACTGGTCCACTCTTTCGTTCCCCCTTAGCCCTGCGTGCGCCTTGATCCAAAACAGAGCGACCTCCCGCCTCTGCGAAGCAGCTTTTCGGAGGGCCGCCCTTGTTTGCACAGCAAGGGGGTGGGGGGAACCGAGTGTGACTGCCTGGAGGGCCGATCTGGAGTCGCTGAAGATGCCGACCTTCGACACTCCACTCTTGCAGGCTCTAATTACTGCTCTTTGGAGCGCTAGGAGTTCGGCCTGGTAGACGGTGCAATACGGCGGCAAAGCAAGCTTGACGGCCTTCGTCTCGGCCTCCCCCTCCCATACGGAAAGGGCGGCTCCGACTCGACCCTCAATCTTGCTGCCGTCCGTGTAGATCCTATGTACGTGGCTATTAGCCACGTCGGAATACGAGTCCTCGTCCACCAGCCCGAACCCCAGCCCTTCCTGCTCTGCCGGATGTGGGTCCTCAATCGCCGGAGCCATTCTTTCCACCTCCCTGTCTCCCAACGCTGGGTGCGACACCCCCTTCTTGATCCCATATAATCTCGAGACTTCGAGAATTCTGAGATCAAGGGGGAGTATCCCAGCCAACAGCATAGCTGAGTTCAGGGAGACGGTCCGATATGCTCTGCAGATTTTTTGGGCGAAACCCCGTTGCACGGTGTTCAGCCTTTTTTGGACCCCCATCTTTTCCACTGTGGGTGCCCACGCTGCCGATGCATACATAATAGTCGGTTCAATAACAGCTACATAAATAGTCTTAATAATATCTGGGCTAAGTCCCCAACCAACTCTGGCTGCCTTAGCCAAGAGTTTATACCGGGCTATTGCCTTTTGGCATACAGCCCCGACGTGGGCGTTAAAGGTGAGGCCGCTGTCTATTGTTAGGCCCAATATTTTTATATGGTCAAAATATTTTATTTCCACATTCCCCATAGCGAGCCGTGGCACGTCATATTTTAATCTCCTCGTGGAAAGGAGGGCACAAGTTTTATGCGGTGCAAATTTTAGTTTGTTTTCCTTTCCCCATTCATCTATTGCATTTAAGACACGGTTAGCTTCCATTTCAATTTCAAGGGCCGTATCACCCTCAAAGACCAACACAATGTCGTCGGCGAACGCCTGACAGAATACTCCCATCTCCTCTAACATCCATAGCAGAGGGTCCAGCAAGAGGTTCCACAGGATTGGTCCACCTATGGATCCCTGCACGCACCCCTTGCTGGTCCCCCTACTCACTTCCACGCCCGCATATCTAACTTTCACTCCCCTTTCACTCAGGTAGCTGCTGATCACCCGCCTCACGTTCCCCGGGCACCCAACTTCAGCCAACCGCACCTTTATGGCTGGCCACCAGGCGCTGTCGAAGGCTCCCTCTATGTCCAGCGATACCACAACAGAAATCTTCTTCTCCTCCCTCATATTTCTGATGTGGTTCACTAGTCTATAGAGGGCGTCCTCGGTGCTCCTCTGTGGCATAAAGCCATACTGGTGGGGGCTTATTTTGGGCAACAGGTAAAACCTGAGTCGGCCGACCAGCATCTTTTCGAAGATTTTGCCGAGCACAGGTAAGAGGCCTATCGGTCGATAGGCTTTCGGTACCCGATATGATTCCTTGCCCGGCTTTCGCAGTATAACCACGGTCGCCCACTTCCACTGTGCGGGGAAGTAGGCGGCAGAGAGGCATCTGTTGAGCAAGGCAAGGAACCATCCCGGGTTACAATCCACAGCG